>NW_006159840.1:7041460-7053629 GCF_000334495.1 Tupaia belangeri chinensis | reverse complement strand
CACACCCCCGCCCCCCGCCGGTGGGCAAAGCCTGTGGCTTCCCCGGCGCCCGTCACGCTCTGGGCACTGGCACGCGCAGTCCCATCCTCATAACCCGAGCGCAGTTCGCCCACCTCCGCCACCACGGCGCCGCTCACCCGAAGCAGGAGCATTATGTCCTCCACACAGGGCTCAATCGGAAGTATGTCGTTTAGTAAAATGGAAAGTTACTTTTTTAAAAATATCTGCAGTCTTTTGAAACTCAAGGCACCAATGAGGAGGAGCAGACATTCCAGCAGAGAATGATTGCCTGGAAGTCCACGGAGCTGAACAGCCCGGCTCCTTGCGCATGACAACACTTCCTTCCTGGTGTCTACGCGACGTCCTCCAGGTAGTCTGCGATGTCGCTGAGCTGGGACACGGTCAGGTCCTGGGTGAGGTCATCAAGCTGTTGTTTAAAAGAAAGAAAAGAATTCCGTGAGAATGCAAGCAGAGTCCTGGGCAATGTAAAAGATGAGCTGCTGGCAGCCAAACATCCATACCCTACAAAGCTGGTTCATACTTGAGTTCATAAATAGGTGGGAAACTCGTGCAGCTCATATATTAGTACAAGGTCATCAGAGTTCAACGTTTTACACTGAGAGAACTCTCGGCTACTTAAGTGAAAAAGACAAGATATCTTGGACATCATTCCAATTTAATCTAAGCAACCAAAATTAGAAGAAAACTTCTTTAAAGCTCCCATTCCTGGACAAAGTCCCAATGTGTGATTTTGCTCAGAGGAAATGCTACTTCCATGAACTGCCAACTCTCTAAAACTGAAATTCACTAAAATACGTTCTATTCCCATCTGAAAACTATGATTTGCTGTTTTTACATGACGGTAATGATGTTCTGTAGTATTTAGAGTATCATACTTAAAAGTGTGATGTGACCCATTTAAAAACCATTTCAACTACAGCCAGAGTGGGCTGGCTTTGGTAGCTGGGGTGGGACAGGTGACCGAGACAGCAGGCCGTGGTGTCCGGACGCCAGCGTCCGCTGCACCAGCACTGCAGAAAGGGGCAAGCGTCCTTTCCGATTACTCTGTGTAGGGCTAGAAAGCCGATCTCTACTAGCCACGACGGGTGCACCCATGCCTGCTAACGTAAGACAATGGTGGAGAGAGGGTATTGAAGCCAGTGGGGCTGAGCAAACTGCACCTCAATCCTAAGTTACAAATGTGGGTCCAGGTACAGGAGACAGCAGCTGGGGGTCCGGGCTGTGCCCAACTTTCCCAGTCAGACGGAACTCGGTCTGGGTCAACCTCACGTGGCCAGACCAAGGGCAGGGGCACAGCCACGTGTCGGCTGTGGCTGCTTCTCCACACAGTGGCAGAGCCGAGTGTTGGTAACCAAGCCCACACGCCTTCCAGCACAGTTTGCCGGCAGCTAGGCCAGGTAACACACAAGGATGCGGACCTCTTACAGAAGTGACCAGCCCCGTCTATGGACCTCTGCGGGCTGCTCTGCTCTCCTGCCCTTGTCTCTTCTCATATTGCTGTTCTTTGGACACAGAAATGTCAAGTCCTTTTAGATAAGTACGCCCATCCCCTCTCTTGGTCCAAAAGCAGACTTGTGATGACACAGGAAAGCCTGCGTGCAGACAGAGCCCGCCGCAGTTTCTCGGGTGGGACTTTAAAGCAGCATTTTTTGGCCTTTTAAGATGACACAGGGTGAAGGCAAGAACTACTACGTCTACAGCGTGTCAGCAATTTGATACCGACCTTTATGTATTATAACCTATCCTTCAGAACAATCCTGTTAGGCAGGTGGTTTTTTTTTTGGAGAGGTTTTTGCTATAGGGCGCGTGTGCTCGCCAGACAGACAGAGAGAGAGAAAGAGACAGCGAGAAATCACTCCCCGGGGGTATGGTCACGCCGCAATCCATTCTCCTCCATTCTCCTCTTGGGATCTTGGGCACGCAAGCACATGTGCCGGTGTGAGTTTTAAGCCACCGGGTCCGGGACGCGAACTGCGGTCGACTATGTGGGAGTCCAGCGACATAGTCATTACGCTAACTGCTGGTTCCCTAGGCAGGTGTTAATCCTTCCACCTTACAAGTAAGAAACTGAGAACGCAGAGCTTGCCTGAGAACACACGACACACGCAGACAGCGCACTCCAATTCTGTCGACAAGGTGGTACTGCTTATTATAGAGCCACCTTTTTAGGGCTGGCGGGTGGTGTGGTGGGGAAGACGCTGGGCTCCCACATGGCTGACCATGATTCGAGTCCGGGACCTGGCAGCTTGCTTTCTCCCTTTTGCTCTGTTTCTCTCTGGTGAGTATGTGTGCCCTATAGCAAATTAAATAGTAACAATAAATTAAAAATTGAATAGATAATTCTTACACACACAAAAAAAAGTCACCTCCCAAAGGCCTTCTCTCCATGGCAATCCCGGCACCGAGGCCCCGCCTCAGTGTGGAAAGCAGCAGGTCCCTCCAAGCCACAGCAGCACACAACACGCCACAGGCCACACAAGAGGTGGGTGCCCCGGCCTGGGGCTGGGGCCTGGGGGCTGGCTGTGGCACTGCGAGGCCCCGGGTCCTCAGCTCGGCACATCCTGTCCTCTGCCCACAAAGCAGCCCACCCTGGACTGCAACTGACACCCAGACCCTGTGCCTCTGCTGCCGCCAGGGGCCCTGGCATCTCTAGCTTTGCCTGCCCTGCCGGACCTGACGTCGCAGCCTGGGAGACCACACGTTCTACGCTGGCTCTTCCCACACCACCGAGGCGGCCTCCCTCCCCTGCTGCAGTCCCAGCGCCCCGTGACAATGCTCAGACATTTCAAAGCATACAGGTACCAAAGCAAGCGACCGTCTAAACGATCTTACAAATTCACTAAAGGCATTCTTAGAGCCTTGGATCAGGTAACTGTGTCATGACGTCTCACAACTTCAGCTGCGTTCCTGATCCGCATAAGTTCCCACAGCCGCACAGTGCACCCCTGAGAAACGAGGGGCGTACTTTATCACTGGTGTTGATGTCATCGAGCTCCACAGAGAGGGACTCTTCAATTTCTTCGCCAATGCTTATCTCGCTTTTCTCTGAGCGGTGGCTGGTACTGATTGCAAAGGGGAGAAAAGAGAAAGACGAGAACCGTGAGAGGGGCTGTAAAGGGAACTCACTCGGCCGCCGCGCCCCCTGCTAGCAGAGCAGGCGCCCTTCCTTCGCGCCCTTTCCCACTCGCCTTTCTAACAGTGCAGCGAGGGCGGCACAAGGGCCGAGTCCACTCGAAGGGTGCCCAGACGGCTCACACGGTGACCGCTCACGACGGCAGGAAGCATACTCGGATGTGGGACGGCACTACTGCACGTGCCTCCTCTCCAAAGCCACGTATGCTAGAGACAGAGGTGGCACTGTGCTCCGTCAGGGCAGCCAGAGCCCACACTGCCAACCATGCCCCTCAGCTCCCGGCCCTGTGTGTGTGCACCCGAAACCCCAAGAGGGAAGGATAACCACGGAGGAGGGGCTGCGGCACGACATGCCCACCGTCGGGTGCTTGGTCTCTCTCCTTGTGTGACCTTGGGAAGGGCAAGAGCCCTTTCACAAAAATTTTAAAATAAAAAATACCCTAAAATTGAAAAAAATAAAAATAAATACCGATTTCCAAATAGAGAAAAAAAACTATTAGATAAATTCTAAGGCATCTAATTTAAAATTTCTGATTATTTCCACAACAAATATTACTTCCACATGCTCAACCAATTCAGACTCTCCTTATGTATTTAAGAAAGTTATCTAAAACGCAATTTTTAAAAAGAAGGCATCCCTCAGGAAAGTGATGTGAGAGGGCCATTTTTAAAGTCAGACGGAGACAATCCCCCCAAGAGGGACGAGGGAGAAAGAGCCCATGAGGCTTTGCACCAGCGCGCCCGCCTCACCCCACCTGCGTCTACCCGCCTGAGCAGACAGACCCCACGCGCTGGGAGAACGGCCGCTTTCAGAAGGTGAGGATGAGAGAAGCAGATACACTGGAATAAGCGCCAGCGTGCTCCTGCCAACTCGTCTGCTTAGAAACTGCTGACGAACATGTACCCTGACATCTGCACGCTGCCTCTTACCTGTTAAAGTCATCGACATAGTCGTCCTCGTCTCCAGGCCCTGGTAAGTTTAAGAAAAAGCACATATTTATGTATCTATGTGTGCTTCACATGCCTGTCACTAAACGGTCACGTTTGCTTGAAACAACAAAACAGAGCCTGCCCTGACGTGCTGCATGCATCACTGAGACCGAAGCCAGGAAGGCCAGGACGTGTACGACGTGAAGTCAGATGACAACAGCAGCCATCTCGGGACAAGCTGCTGAGGGCCACACCACATTCGGAACGCGGTGGACACCCATCCACCCAGGGCCCAGGGGCAATCCCAGGCAGGCTCACCCATGGGGCGCCCTGACCCAGGAGGTGCCATAGCAGCGAGGCCTCCTCAGCCCCTCTGGCCACCTCTCTGAATCAGAGACTGTCACTCACAGCTACAAATCCAAAACAGTGCAATGCAAGAGCCCCCGCTTGTGGTCGACTAGGTCTAACTCTCAAGCTCCACGCGAAGCCCCACAGGCCAGGGAAGCCTGGTGCCCCTTCCCAGTGAGGCCCTCCACTCCACTGTTAGTCCAGCCAGACCAGGCCAGCACAGGGTCCGTGGAGGCCACTGCCATGCAGCGCCGACCTGCTGAGCTCTCAGGAGGTGGCACTCTGCGGCTCTGGAGAGTGGCCCCTTTGAGACCAACTTACAGCTGAAAGGACGTGCTCAAAATGGCCATCACTCACGCATGCCTCCTGAGGCCAGATGAGGAGATGGGCCCGCCAACCCCACAGCCACGGCTTGGAGGCATACAAGACACCTTAACATGTGGGTGGACGGCATAAGACATGCAGGGGATCATGCGTGGCTACAGGGGGAGATGCAGACAAAGCTTGACGGCACGCAGCACCTGAGGGAGGACAGGAAACGGCCGGACGCACGATTTCCTCAGGTCGGCAACTAGTGAGGTGTGCCCCAGCACACCCTCAGCTCTCTGTAGCTCACCCAGCACAGGGACTGGATGAGAACCGTGTTCTCCATGTGCAGCCCAGGGCTCCGTACCCGTCCCACTGAGACCCTCACATGACAGGCTCACCAGCTTCTGCCCAGCACCACTGAACACGGCATCTCACAGCCTGGCTTTTCACAAGCCTGCTTTCCCAGGTTGGACTCCCCGAGGCCTGGGCCACGTGCTCCAGCACTGCACAGGGGCCTGCCCCCACGGAAACCTCTGGGTCCACCCTGAGTGCCCGCACAGGGGCCTGCTCCAGCACAAACCTCTGGGTCTGCCCAGAGCCCTCTTCCCTTTGCCCCGATGCCTTAGCACAAAGTCACTTCTTGCAAGGGGCCTCCTTGGATGCCTGGCCCAGGGGAAGCCAGCCATCCACACTATGGACATGACCCTTCTAACACAGGTGGGACAACCAACATCAACTTCCGTACTAGAACCTGGACTCCACGAGGACACAGGCCCATCTGAGTTGCCTTTGCCCATCCCTGGACATGCACCCAGGTGGATCCTGGGCACACACAGCCCCCAAACATCTGGGGACAGGCGGCGTGAAGGTGCCTTCACAGGCAGACTGAGTTATGCATGGGGTATGTCCGCCTCCAAGACCATCAGCCTAAAGCCATCCACACTAGAACAGGAGGTGTAGTTACCGAGTCCAAGCGATCCGATTTTATCACTGACTGCTTTCAGATCTTTCGAAGCCGTGTTGCCTCTTTTACCTGCAAACAGAAAAAATACACGCTAGCATCACGCTGACTTTTAGCGTACGACGTTTTTTCTCTGTAAACCACGTCCATTTTTCTCCCAGTATGGGGCTTCTTTATGACCGGAAAATAACAACTCAAAACTAAGAGAACATGACACTCCATGGGGCCAGCGAGATGCCACATGGGACCTGGATCTGAACCCTCGGCCCAGCGGTGGGCGCATGTGGACACCCCGAGCCCCAGCTGGGTGGGGAGGTGCAGGGGCTAGGGGGCGGGGCTGCGCCCACGGTGGTGCTCGTCCTGGCAGATGCCGTGCCCTCGGCACCTGAGACATGAACGGCGAGGGCTGGGCGCTCACGCCTGCACCGCGTCCCTTTTAAACTACGCTACTACTGCTCTGGACAACTAGGTGTCCCCTCTACACACAGGCCCGCCGGGCATACATTCACGGGCTCCGTTAACATGCTTTCTCCAATGTTACTTTTCCTTTGAGCTTTGCAACTCTGCTTTAATTCACCTGCTGTTTTATATACCAAATGAACACCCTGTCCTCCTCCTCTCAGCCTTCAGCTCAAAGCTCTCTCTAACGCGTTCTCTAATCACATCAGAATGACAGGGTCACGTGGTACCCTGAACTGTCCTCCCCACGCTTTTTGTCTTTGGCCAGAGGGCATGTGTGCTTGCCAGAGAGACGGAGGGGGGAGAGGAGGAAGCACCCTGAAAGGGCATGGTCACCCTCTAACCCTTCTCCTCCCTCTGGCCTTCCTTCAGGACTCTTGGCACACTTCCCAAGCTGCAGGGTCCAGAACTCCCAGCACAGGCTCCCCCGTGTGGGGCAGGCTGCCTTACCACTGAGCATGAAGCCCCTCTTGGAGCTGGCAGTAGCACGGGGGAGAAGGAGGGACCAGGACCGGGACCAGGACTGGGACCAGGACCAGGACTGGGACGTGGCTGCACCCATGCAGAGCGCCGGTTTCCTCCATGTCCGAGAGAGGTCACAGGCCATCTCTTTTCCGTGCACTGGGAAGCCCCACGACTAACAGAAGGGTTAGAAAATCTGCAGACACAGGCGAAACCCAGACTGCAAGTTCCTGGTGGAGACGCACCCAGGAGACTCTCAAGAGGTACCCTGGCGCTCTGAGCACTGCCCGAACCCTCCTTGCCAACACTATGTGTGTGCACCGAGCTCCCTGGCCGTCACGTGTGCACACGGTGCCGTGAGCTCTGGCCCTCCCCGTGTACGCGGACCGGGGCGTGGTGCGGCAGTGTGCCCTGTCTCACAGGCGACCCGTCTCCCCACCACAGGTGCACACACAAGACCCGAGCACTGAAGGCAGACGTGCCTCACTTTACGTTGCTGTGATGACTGCTGTGGTTGCAAGGTAATTTTTTAAAATTAATTTAGCATAAATTCAACTCAAGTCATTATAATGTCCGAGAGGACAATTTCAAAATTGTAATTCACTCATGTTAATGCAAACCAGCTAGGGAGGTCCACTCCCTGAAAGTATGCTGATGGCAAAGGAAGAGCTTAAAGCAACGTAGAGGTGACATCAAACAGAAACTTAACAACATAACACAACATTAACCAAATACCTGGGATGCAATCAGACACTACTTTTATAACATCCCCGGAAAAGGCAGCAGCGCCATCACCTGGGACCACACTGGAGAAGACAGTACTCAACTGGGCTCATGGCCGGGCACTTACTCTCCGAGCTGTTCAGTGAGGGGGCCCCTGCCAGGGAGCTGAGGCCACTCTGCGCGGGGGGCGCGTCCGAGAGAGAGGCCAGGCTTCCGACTGGCTTCCTTGGGTCGCTTTTCCTAACAAGAAACAAATGACAGTTCAATGGCACTCTGACATCCTGCCACTAAATACAAGCAACTTAAGAGGGACCGGAAAAACGCAAGGCGCGGCCTCAGATCACGGACGCCGACCACACAAGCAGCCCTGCTCGGCACTGCGGACCACGCTCAACCGCAGCCCGGCAGCAGGCCCGCCCGGGAGATCTCAGCACCTCTTCTGACCTGCTGGGTGAGCACGGGCACCATCTGGGTTTGCAGAAGCCTCTCTCCGTCACCCGAAACTGCAACCACAGGCCAGCACCAGAGTCTGCTGGCACGTGGGCACTGCCCCAGACACGACAGGCGGCCGCGCCGACGTGCTCCCTCATGGCCATGACCCTCAGCCTCAGGGGACATTTCATACCACCCAGAAACTCTGCACACGCCCACAGTTCACACTCTCCTGTTTCTTGTGAAACAATCTCACACCCTGACTCACTTCAGGCCTCAACTCTCCTCCATCTTCACTGACAATGACGCAGACAAGAACCGGCACAGGTGCCACATCCGACCCACCCCAAAGGACAGTGAGACCCACGCCCTCCGCTCTGCTGTCCTCAAACCCACATGCCCGCATCCATACACGCCGCTCCACTTGTGGCTGACAAGCTTCACGAGCCTGTTCCCCGCAACATCCCCTGCTCCTCTGCACCCGTGGACCGCTCATCAGAAATTAGCCATCCTGACCAACTTTACTCTCAGGCCACCACCGAGCTCCGGGTGCCCATGCACTGCTGACACCCAGGGACACAGCCGCTGCCCCAAGGGGCCGCAGGCACCATGTCCTTGGTGAGCTTTCCTACTCTGGCAGTTCCAATGGCTTCTAGGAAGCAAGCACTGCCTGGCTGCACCCCGCCCAGACCTCTGTGGTAAGGCCAGTCTCAGGCACCCGATGGCCCGCCCCGCTTCCACCACGGCCTCTGCGACCCCGGCAGCCCCACACTGCTCTTCCCACTCAGCCCAGGACGGCTGGCCGCCCTCGCAGTTACTCTAACCCAAGCCGAGGCACCCTTGTGAGCATCTCTTCCTCCAGTACCTACCAGCAAATGCTTTCCACCTTGCCTCAAAACAACTCCAGAAACCGTTTATTTCTCACCGTCTATCTCTATTCCACCACCGGCTCCCACCTGGAGGCCCTGCACCCAGCCCTGCCTGGAGCCCGGGAGCCCGGGAGCCTTCCATCATGTCTGCTGGTCCAGAGGCCAGTCTCCAGCCTCACTCCAGAGAGCCAGTTCCCTGCACGGTCGGACCAGCCTGGGAGCCCACCTCACATAGCCCAACCCTTACTGGTGTCAGTGCGCTCTCCTGGCCTCACGTGGCTGCCGGACCTCTGCAATCACAGCTCCTTGTCCCGGAGCTCCCTAGCCAGGTCCTGCATGGTGTCCTCTCACCTCCTTCAGCTCCCTGCTCCAATGGCACCTCCAAGCCAGGCAACCGAGGGGAGCCTCCCCAAGGTGCTCCCACAAACTGCGTCCAGCACAGTCCTGCAGCCTCCGACCGCTCCCCGTACCCCACACGCCCCCACCGGCCACTGTGCTTCCCACTGGGTGTCAGCTCACACCCACTGGGCGGGGGACGTCCCGGCCAGGGGCCAGGGCTGTGCCACCTCTGCCTCTCCAGGAGCCCCGGCACCAGGAGGCTCCACACGCTCCCACCCACTGTGCTGAGTCACTTGACGCTTTCTACAAACCAGACCTAAACGGGAACAGGCTCTAATGACACAGTCAGATTCGTGGGTTCAGTGATCAGAGAATGTTTAGTAGCTCATTTTTAAAACAGAAATACAAACATTTAGAAACTATATTCTTAAACCTCTAGTCTGATGATCCAAAAGCAGTTCACTCACCAGCCATATGTTTTGTCTGGTTTAGGAATGGGATCATCAAAAAAAGAATCGCCCTCCATATCGTCTTCGCCTGGACAGAGGCCAGCTTTGTCTTTGGCATCTAAAGATTTGTTGCTTAAGAGAGATCCAAGTTTCGTCTCATGGGCCAGGAAGTGAAGACTACCTCTGCTCTTGGGCTCTGATGAGGAGACACTTGTGTCACTCTGACTAGCCTCACTGTTGGTCTTCTAGAAAAAGACAAAGAGAAAAGGTCTCCTTGGTGAGGTGGAACTTTGGGGCACCTAAATTACGAGAGGCGGCCGCTAGGGTCAAGGGGACATGTAAGAGATGTGCTTCTATCATCCCTTCCTCGCTCCCGTACGAGGCCTCCCCCTAAAAACCACAGCTCTCTGCCTCACACACACCACCCCTTCATAATCCTCCTGCATGAACCAATGCGACCGCAACCTCCAGAGAAGGCAGGAGACGACGGGAGACGGAAGAGGGCTTCGCACACGAGCACTGCAGTCAGCAGGGCAGCTCTGGGGACCGGCAGATGGACTCCCACATGGCCGACTGGGGTTCAGAACCAGAACCGGAATTGAGTTCAAACTCATGCCAGGCACGAATCCCGAGAGAACGGAGAAGGGACTGCAGCATGGTCATCTCCCGAGGGGTGATGGCTTGCTATCTCTGACTCTGCCCAGTGAGCACTGGTGCCCTACAACAAATCTCTTAAAACAACAACAACAACAAAACTAGCTCTGCATCTGAGCAGACACTCGGATGTCGGGGTAAAAGGGGCTGACTTCGCTTTCTCAAAGGCGAAGCTTAGTTAAAATGACCTCACTTCACAGTTTCAGAGTAACCCCCAACCTACGCCCTGCTCAGAGTCCACAGACAGGGACGGAGGTGCGTTTATATACCTTGGACCAAGGTAAAGACACTGTCAAGCTCTTCCCGTGCCCAGACCCACGGCGGAACGGGCACGGTGAAGCACGTGGCTCTGTCATGGGTGGTCAGCGGCAACCTCCGCAGTTGACTTGTGATCCTTGGTCCTACTCTTTCTGCCCTTAGACAGGTCCACGCCCGTGACACCAATGAAAACCGTCACGCTAGCAAACATAAAAGCAGCTAGAGTCTATGGAGAGTACCTCGTTTACCTCACACAGAACACGGTGCACGGGAACAGTTAGCCGTGCAGAGGAAAATGTCACAGAGACATGCTGTCACTTGTCAGGGTCCCAGGGGGTTAAGTGGTGCAGTCGGTGTCAGAAGTTAGCTGTGGGGCAGCAGATGGCGTGGTGGGTAAGGCACTAGACTCCTACATGGTCAACCACAGTTCAACTCCCAGACAATCACACTGGGTACATGCGCATGTGTGCCCAAAGTCCCGGGAGAGCAATGGAGACTGGACTGCAGTGTGGACAAACTCCCGGGGGAGGGGGAGGGGTGACGACTTCTCATTTTCCCTTGTCTGTCTCTGTCTCTCTAGTGACTGCATACTCCCTATGGCAAAAGTCTAAAAAAAACTTAAAAATTAAAAAAAAAAGATTCAGCCATGCGTACAAAGCAGAGCGGCCCTGGCCAGGCCAGCTGTGGTGAGACAAAGCACCTGCCCAGAGCCAACATCTGGAGCACAGTCCCCACAGCACCAGCCATCACGTCATCTGACGTGACACCGTCCTCCTGCAGGCACAAGTCCCTTCTAGAACTCAGCTGAACAAGCCGCTCCCGGGCTGGGCTATTACTGGGAGTCAAGAGCGAAGGAGTAGCTGGGGGTAACACAGGGGCCGCAGTCCTGGGAACGTTCCCCCGGTGGCTTTACGGGCAGCTACGTGGTTTCAGTCTCAGGTCCAGCAGCTTGAAAATCACGCCTGGCACGTGGGCATGTGTGCCCAAGATGCCGAGAGGAGAATGGAGAGGGGACTGTGGTGAGGCCTTCCCCCCTTGGTGAGTGATTTGTCTCTAGAGAGCACGCGTACCCTGACAGCAAAAACTGTGGGGAAAAATGTGGAGGCAGAGTATACTGTACAGGTACTGAGGCATTTACATTTCTGCACTAGCTAGAGAGGCTTTGATTATTGAAAAAGGCAAGGCACGTGTTACGTAACCCTTAGGGCTCTGTAGAGTCGTGCGTTCCTGCGGTGAGAGTCTGTTTCACCAAAAAGGCCCCAGTGAGTCCCAACTGCCGGTACCAGGTGACCTTCCCTGGAGGTCACTGCCCATGTACTTAGTTACGGTGGGGCTGCGACATGATGTGTCCTTCCGAGAAAGCAACACGGACACACGAACGCCACGTGAAGAGACACAGAGGCTGGCATCCTCCAACCACGAGCCGACCGCACCAGACTGCTGGTAACACCAGGGCCAGGCGAGGAAGCAGGGTCCTGCTGGCACCTTGAGAGCAACTTCTGAGCCTCTGGTCGCGACACACGGATTTCTGTTTTGTTTGGTTTAGAAACACCAGAGGAAACGTGCGCTGACCAGAGTAGGAGAGGCAGAGGGAGAGAGAAAGCACTCCCCACCGGGTTAGGAGAGACAGAGGGAGAGAGAGCACGTTCCACAGGGTTAGGAGAGACAGAGGAAAACAGAGAAAGCACTCCCCACGGGGTTAGGAGAGACAGAGGAAAACAGAGAAAGCACATCCCCACCGGGTTAGGAGAGACAGAGGGAGAAAGAGAGCGCTCCCCTCGGGGTTAGGAGAGACAGAGGAAAACAGAGAAAGCACTCCCCAC
>NW_006159840.1:7040251-7040949 GCF_000334495.1 Tupaia belangeri chinensis | reverse complement strand
CGGGGTTAGGAGAGACAGAGGAAAACAGAGAAAGCACATCCCACCGGGTTAGGAGAGACAGAGGGAGAGAGAAAGCGCTCCCCACCGGGTTAGGAGAGACAGAGGGAGAGAGAAAACGCTCCCCACAGGGCGAGCCCACTGCAAGCCCTTCTCCTCCATTTCCCTGTTCTGTCGTTTTGGGGTGCACACATGCAACCGGCACGTTTTCCAAGTTACCAGGGCCAGGGTCTGAACCACGGCTGGCCACGTGGGACCTGGCTTCCTTAAGCACTAGGCTCTCAGGCCAGCCCGGCGGCTGCTGCTTGAAATCCCCCCGTTTGTGGTTCGTGTTAAGCAGCCCTGGGGAGTTAATAAGTTATTTACAGGTCTAACTGAAATGTGAATTCTGTCTTTCAGTGAAAGCAGGACCTGGGCACAGCACGAGTCACCAAGTCACTGGGCGGCCGGAGCTCTGTGCTCACCCACCGTGGTCCGTACGGCAGAGTGGCTAAAAGTTTGGTATTCGTTTGTTTTTCTGACGGGTAGCTACAGAATCAAGAGTTCAATCTAGGTTAATCAAAAATCTGTAGAGACAAGTTTTAGTGGAAAAACTAGTATTTTTCACCAGTCAAAACTGAATTATCACTAGTACATATTTTTTTAATTATTATTTATTTAATTTTATTTATTCATTAATTTATTTTAATTTGACCAGCGAG
>NW_006159840.1:7036527-7039685 GCF_000334495.1 Tupaia belangeri chinensis | reverse complement strand
CGGCCCGGGTTTCCCGGAGCTCTGCCCTCTCGGCCCCGCCGCCCGGCCGGGTGTTCCGGAGCAATGCCAGCTCGGCCCCGCCGCCCGGCTGGGTGTTCCGGAGCAATGCCAGCTCAGCCCCTCTGCCTGGCTGGGTCCTGCCAAGGGCAGTTTCTCACCCATCACGGTCTGACACCTAGAGAAGACTGCTACGACTCCAACAGATACATATTTAAAAAGCTTGGTTTGTTTCCCTAGAAAACTAGATCACAGAATTCTAGAGCCACATAATTCTAGAACACTTGCGTTCTCTAAGAGCCCTGTGTCTGCATAGAGCCCCACTCCTGGAACTCCTGCAATACACAGCAGAGCCCTAACCTCTGGCTGTGTGACTGCAGGTGGAGACGGCCCTGAGCCAGTTTCCCATCCCAGCACCCTCAGCACCCACCCTGCGCACCCAGCAGCCCCCAGGGTCAGCTCATGGCCAATGCTGAGATGTCAAGGGTAGACGATCGAGGCTGAGTACAGAGAGCCGGCCAGGCAGAGCCAGCAGGGCTGAGGCCTGGGAACATGCTCCCGCCCTCCGCTCAGGACGGCTGGGGTGTGGGTATGTGGAGTGGAGGATGATGCCTGATTTACTTGAAGAACTGCGGAAGATACAGAAACACACATCCCTTCCCTGAACACACACGAAGTAAGCTCCATCACCGCCCTAAGTCAACATAAAGGTAGGCTGATCTAGAAGTTCTCCAACAGGGAACAGTGAGTCAAGAAATGCACTTTTTTTTTTATTTGAAGCAAAAGGTATCTCAACATAACTAGTTTAGAACACCTGAAAACTGACTAGAAACGGGAAGGCTGGTGACCAGCAGATGGCAAAACGGCAACGTTGCGGGCGGGACTCCCACGCAGTTAACTGTGGTCTGAGTCCTGGACCTGGCGGCTGCAAACTCACCCCAGACGTGAGTGCGTGCACGCCCCAAGTGCTGGGAGAATGGAGCAAGGATAGCACTGTGGCGTCCCCTCGGGGGCGACTGCTCTCATTTTCTCTCTCTTGGCAAGCACATACGCCCTACAGCAAAAATCTCTTAAAAAGGTAAATAAGTAAAAAAGGGGAAAGCTGGCTTTTCACACTGTATTTAATGCGATGACAAAATCAGGAGATTATCAACATCAGAAACAACATCTCACTCAGCTAAATGGTAAAACCAAAGTTAACAGAACTCACTAAACAAATCTGTTGAAAGTGTGTGTGTATATATATATATATATGTATATATATTTTTTTCCCCAGATAATAGGACGTTTGGTGGAATGAAATGGTTTACAGTGAAATGAACTATCACAGATAACACTGTTGAAGTTTTAAGTCATAAGAGAAATCTCCTATTTAATATTCCTCCCCCTGGGGACCAGCAGGCGGTGTGGTGGTTAAGGCGCTAGACACTCCCACGTGGCTGACCATGGTTCAAGTCCTGGACCTGGTGGCTTGCTTACTCACTTTCTCTCTCTCTCTCTGGTCAAATTAAAACAAATGAATGAATAAATAAAATTAAATAATAAACAATTATTAAAAAAAATTCTTCCTAGCTTGAAAGGAAGAATTCTTCCTATGCTTAAAAAAAAAAGTCCCCCTTTTTTATTCAAATCATTAACCTACTCTGTCTCTCAACAATGAAACAGACTTCCAGTTATCCCAGCTTCACTAGTTGAAAACCCTTACCAGTGTGTGCGTGGACACATGCACTTATCTGTGGACGAATCCATGGTTTTAAAGAGCCTCTCGAATAGGAATACAGCCTCCCTGAAGGCTGCCGCAGCTTCCGAAAGAGCCACTCACACAGTCCCCTCCCACGGTCATAAGAAACCTGGCCACACCGAGCACCGGGGCTCGGAGCTCCAGAGCTCCGTGTCTGCTGGGCAGCACAGGAGCCCTGGAGCTACTGCTCAGCGGCCCGCCACATCCCGCACCCGAGCTCCTGAACTATGCCTGCGTCCAGCCCTCCTGGGCTGCATGCCCATTCGTAAATGTGGGACAGACAGGTGGGGCTCCCAGCACAGTCTGGGAGAGGCCACTCACCTCCCAGGCGAGGGCCCCGTGGGGTCCTGCTGTGGACAACTCCACCACCACAGGCAACCTGGAGTCTGGCCACCTGGAGTTAAGTGCAGCCGGGAGGCTGGGGCCCTACTCACGCACGAGGCAAGATGGGGAGGAAGGGGCCAGGAGCCCTGGAGACAGGCAGCTCCGGACAGCATGGACCTCGCCAATGCGCTTCCGAAACCCGACTCGGAGTAAAGGGAGAGCAGAGTCAAAGTCCCTGAGAGTCACACAAGCCAGACTGCAGACTGCAGTGATGAAACGGCAGGGCTGGCTTAGGGTCTAGGGCCCCAGGACAGGGACCCGTCTAACTCCCAGCAGAGGCGAGGTAACACGCCCTACACTGAGTGAAGCCCACACGTCCGGTTTGCTTTGGCGCTACATGTAACCGCCTTTTTTAGCTTCTTTAAAGCCCATGACAGCAATAAAATTACAAAAACTTAATAAGATATGCTTTTAACTTAAAAAAAGAAAAAGCCTGAGTAACTGATTCAAGTATGTACAGGGCCGGCCTGTGGCACAGTGGTACGGACAGGTGCACCCCACGTGGCTAACGGTGCAGTCCCAGCCCCAGTCCCAGGAGCTTCAAAAACACGCTGGGCATGTGCGCATGCCCAAAACCCTGAAAGGGAAGAGACGTACAGGGTGAAGGGTTGCAGCATGGCCTTCCATCCTGAGGGACGACTTTCCTACTTACTGTCTCTCTATCTCTGTCTCCACATGCCCCATAGTAAAATTAAGAAAGAAAGAAAGAAAGAAAGAAAGGAAGGAAGGAAGGAGAGAGAGAAAGAAAGAAAAAACGACGTGTGAAAGCCATGCTGCTTTATGGCCCCGTTCTGCCACTAGACGGGAAACCCCGAGGGGAGAACTGGGTCAGACGGACGCTGCCCGGGCCTTTAGCAGAACGGCGTTACTGTGCGATGGCTCAGAAACACGTCCTGGTCCTGAACAAAACTTTGAAACACTTTCTCGCTTCACTCATAAAGAGCGGTGTGAACGAGAAGGCACAGTCACAGCGATTTACCTTTAAAACCACTAGGATCAAGGCCAGCTAATACAGAAATGCCATTTTTAGACACTC
>NW_006159840.1:7025676-7035879 GCF_000334495.1 Tupaia belangeri chinensis | reverse complement strand
AGGTTAGAGGTTTCGATTTCATGAAAAAAATCTATACATAATCCAAGGTTCGACCCAGAACTGACGCATCTCACAGAACTCCAGACTGAGTCACCCTCTACATGAAGAGACGTGAGGACGGGCCTGACAAGGCTCCCGGACGCCGCGACTCAGGCTTCCGGAGCAGCTCAGCTACTGCCCGGTCAGCTCTGGGATCCTCGGGGGAGAAAAGGCAAACAGCAGGGCCCCGCCGCCGCGAGCCCCACATCTGGAGCGAGCCCCCCCCAGGCGTGGGCTCGCAGACACGCACTGGCTGGAACGCCGCCAAGCACAGAGACATCTTGAAGAAAGCTAAGGTGAACCTTTTAATTCACTGATGACAACTAATCTAAAAAGTAGTCTAAGGTTCTATTTACCTGAGTTAAAAATCATGTTAACAATATTCTCATAATCATCCTTTAAAAGGGAAAAGAAATATTTTCAACTTTTTTTGCCAAAAACAAGAAAATTTGAAATAAAGTAAAACTGAGAACACAGGGGTAAAATGCAATGGTATGATTTTTAGCTGGACAGAAACTGAAAGTCAAACTGCTTTTTGTTTGACACCACTGTTACTTTCACACGTTCTGAGTACAGACACGAAAGTGACATTCCACAAGAAAGCTTGAACCCCAGGCCAGCAAGAGCCCAGTGCCCGCAGCGCCCCAGCGCCCGAGAGCTCTTGGAGCGGCCGCTGTCTACCCTCAGCGTGTTACCTGGTCACCAGACTTCTGCCCGCTTGTCTTCTTCTTACCTTGTCCTTTATACCTTGGTATCTGAGCATGAGAATAAAATGACATTTTACCATAACATATAAATCTTAAAAAATAAACTAACTCATTAACCAACTATCAAAGACATCTATCAGGGACTTCTCAAAATGGCAAATGTAGTGACCAGCAGTTGGCATAACGGCTACGGCACTGCACTCCCACGCAGTCAACAGCTATTGGAGTCCCAGACCCGGTGGCTTAAACTGAGCGTGTGTGCGTGCCCAAGATCCCAAGAGGAGAATGGAGGAGAAGGGATTGCGGTGTGGCCATCCCCCCTGGGGGGGGTATTTCTAGCTTTCTGTCTGTCTTTCTGGTGAGTGCACGTGTCCTATAGCAAAAAACTCCCCCCACAAAAAAAAGGAAATTGGCAAATGTAATGAGCATGCTCCCCCGCCGTTCATCTCTGTCCTTCCTGACTGTCCCATCCTGTAGACGGCAGTGACGCTGCCTGCTTCCCCATTCCCTGGCCAGGTACGGCCCAGCAGCCTTTGCCTGCTGGCTGTCCCAGGGAAGCCCTCCATCTGCGCTCCGTTCAGCAGCGTTATGGCTCAGTCTTGCTCCAGACCAGTCCTGAGCGGACCCTGCCTCCAGGGGGCACACACAGCCAGTCCTGAAGGCAGTGCTGGACCCTACTCCTGGCCACAACGCGTCAAGCCCCTCACACCTCACGGGCTCCTCAGACTGACCAGGCACCTGGAGAGGTGTCTGGCAGGGACAAGGGGGTGTGAGCACTGGGACCCCAGGACCCCACAACACCTGGGCTATTTCTAAGTGCCTGCTGCGGAGGCGGAGGGGATGTGCATGCCAGAGGGGGACGACCTCGTTCTCCAACTCGGACACTCTTAAGAGTTGCCTTGGGACCAGCAGTTAGCAGTAATGGCTATGTCGCTGGACTCCTATGTAGTCGACTGCGGTTCAAGTCCCGGACCTGGTGGCTTAAACTCATGCCGGGCGCGTGTGCATGTGTGCCCAAGATCCCGAAAGGAGAATGGAGGAGAAGGGATAGCAGCATGGCCATCCCCCCTGGGGGGCGTGAATTCTGTCTGTCTGGCGAGTGCACGTGCCCTATGGCTTTAAAAACCTCTCCAAAAAATAAAAAGAGTTGCCAGCAATGTTCCCTGACTGACTTAAAACACTTAAAAGATTCTCCTAATTCTTTAAATCTTTAGGACAATTTATATAGAGAGAAAAACGTTCGTAAATCAGATTTAAAATGCTTTTATCTTTTTTTTTTTTTTTTGGAGAGGTTTTCCTATAGGGCACGTGCGCTCACCAGAGAGAGAGAGAGACATAGAGACAGAAAGTGAGAAATCACCCCCCAAGGGGGATGGTCACGCCGCAATCCCTTCTCCTCCATTCTCCTCTCGGGATTTTGGGCATGCATGCACACGCGCCCAGCGTGAGTTTTAAGCCACCGGGTCCCGGGACACGAACCGCGGTCGACTACATGGGAGTCCAGCGACATAGCCATTTCGCTAACTGCTGGTTCCCAAAATGCTTTTATCTTGCGATACACCTATGTAGGTTAGTTTTGCTAATTTGATTTTAAAACAATAATTTGCTAAGAAAAAAACTTACAAGTAGCTTGACACTATAGGTACTAGGTAAGCATTTCAGAATATTTATTCATTTCGGGTCCTAGTGAACAGATTTTTCATGGGAAATACAGGTTTCTTATTAAGTGAGCTCTTTATCTGCAATTAATTCACAGTAAATGGAGACATTTTCCTATGATCCTGCCCCCTCTGGCGTCATGGATGCAATCCCACAAGCGCCATGGACAAGAAAAAACCTTTTAAATAAAGATCTTCCTACTAGAAAAGGCTAGCCAGAGCTCTCCGAGAGAACGCGTGAGTGGGCTGTGGCCGTGAGGTGAGTGCTGGCCACCTGCACAGCTGGACATCTCTGTGGGACGGCTTACGCCCACAGAGCTTTCTAACAGGCCCTCGGACCAGAAGTCTCCCAGGTAACATGAGTAGCCAATAAACACGTATTTTCTATACGTGCTGTGTGCTATGTTCCTACAGTGCGGAAAGATGTAGAAAACAAAACATCACTAGGAAATGATAAAGAGGAACTACATATAATACGTATTATACAGTACAGAATATATTATTATATATAATATCATATTATAACACGTATTTTTCAAAATCCTGCATATACGCGGGCCTGTGCAGCTCAAACCTGGGTTGTCAGGGCTCACTGTCGTATCTATTTTCTCAGTTAGAAGTGAAGTGCAGACTACAGAGGTTTAAACTTGATAAAAGGAACACCACCGTGAGAGAACAGGTAATAAACAAGGCGACCCCCAGCAGCGCTCTGTGCCTGGACAACTGGAAAACAACTCTCGCAGTACAATGGCTGCCTCTCAAATCTCGCGTGATCTCAAGAGATGCACCTGCGGCACCACAAAGCCAGTCTGCTCTTTGGAGGTGCCCACAGGGTCACCTAGTCATATGGAGTAGAAGAGAAGCAAAGGACAGTCACAGGACACGGATCTGACCTGTGACAGGCTACATGTGTGTCCCCAGACTGACGCTGAAAGCCTAGCCCCAGGTGACAGTAGTACAAGGCAAAGTCTTTGGGAGGTGACTAGGTCTTGAAGGTGGAGCCCTCATCAATAAGATTAGTGTCCTTCTTAAGGGGACACCAGAGACCTCTCTCTGTCTTTCCAGGGAGCGTGTGAGGGCGCAATGAAGACAGTCAACCTGGCCACGTGGCACCTGGCCGTGGACCTGCAGCCTCCAGATTGTGAGAAGAACACTTGTGTTGTTCCCAATGCAGTTCTTGGATGTGACAGCCTGATTGGACTCAGACGTGCCCTCAGCCCACTTCTGACAGTGCTGGCTGCTTCTACCCATCCATGCCACACTGCGACCGGTCGGCCAGGACCACGGCTTCCTTCCTGGCCATCGTTGTACCTTCCTTGTCAACTCCTGTATTATTACCACGCTCTTGATCTTAAATTCAAGTGTTCAACTCAACCTTTTTCTCTAATACGTAACATCTTTGAAGTCAGATCTAACCTTTACAATGCATAAACACACAAAAATGTAATCACAGTTAACACTTACGTTTTCTTATAAATCTCCAAAAAGGTTAATTTAAAAAACAAATAAATAAATAAAATCTTAAGACCACATGATTTACAATTTCAAATCTGCTCACCTGTCTCGAAGCCTACAACATATAACAACTTTATACTCTGGAACCCAAAATCCTCTAGAGATTTATACATGAAAATAGCTGCAAACCTCATTAATAGAACTGAAAATGCTTGAAGCATCTATAAGAACAAGTACCCTGTAATTCTGTTGTTTAACACTACATGCCTTTCTTCGATACAAAATTCAAATTACTACCAACAAGCAAAAGAATTATTTTTTAAAAATGCATAACTGAAGGGGAAAAGCACCTTCAAGAAACTAAAGTGCACTGAGTTATAAAACAACACCTGTTAACAAGACCCGACAGAAAGAAGCAGAGCCGCCGAGCCGCCCTCCACTCCCCACTCCGCAGCTCGCTCACCTTACTCGGCACACTGCTCACACTTGCTTTTCCATCAGGCGACTTCGGTGGAGGATGTACGTCAGAGAGGTCAAGTGCGCCCTGAAATGGTTCACAGTTTAAAATGAAGGCACAGTTTAAAGTAAAACCTCAACATACTAAGTAAACTTCAATGGAATTTTAGCATTTAAAAACGCTATACAATGTTGGTAGTTTAATGTCTTCCTAATTAATTGAAATACTCTAATTACATTTTTCTTTAATTTACTAAATAAACAAAAACAAAACACGCCGGGTCTCTAGCTCCCTGCACACAGCTCCGTCCCTCACCGTGCAGTACCCCTCGGCCCTCCACACTGGATCCCGCCTGTCTGCCCTGCAGGGCGTCCTCACTCGCCTCTCCCCAGCCTGCAGACTGCCATTCTGATTCTCACAGACTCCTACCCTCCTCGGCTTGGCTTCCTTGATCTCACCCACGACAAAAGCAAAGAGCCCTCATCAAGGACTCCACAGCCGGCCAGCCCTCGGAGGACAGAGTTCCTCCTGCACTGGGGCCCTAGATTGCGCCCTTCTAACGCGCAGGGTCTGCCGGCTCCCCCAGGGGTTATCACGCCTGGCTCTCTCGGCCCTGCTACCACAGGGCACAAATGCAGAAGTCCTTGAAGACGCTTCCAGAGTGGAACCACTCGCTCAGATTCAGGTACTATTATCACCAGAGGCTCAGTGACTCTCAGTGCGTATTAACATGGGCTACTTTGACAGTTACGGGCTTTTTTTTTGGAGAGAATTTTGCTATAGGGCACATGTGCTCGCTGGAGAGATAGAAAGCGAGAAATCACCCCCCGCCCCGGGGGTTTGGCCACATAACAATCTTTTCTCCTCCACTCTCCTCTTGGGATTTTGGACATGCACACACACATGCCCAGTGTTGAGTTTTAAGCCGCCAGGCCGTGGACTCAAACTGCGGCTGACTACGTGGGAGTCCAGCGATGTAACCACAACGCTATCTGCTGGTCCTGATACAGAAATCTTTTAAATATGAAAACGTGCTACTCCCTGTGACATCTCCCCTCTCGAGCCACTGTTTCTGGTGGCAGTGTCCTCCTAAAACCTACACTGCGCCTCGAGAGCGTTTTTCTCCCATACTGCCTTCCACGACCCAACGCGTGCCCAAACCGTAACTCGCCAGCCCACTCACTCTCCCCATGCCAGGGCTCTTCTGCCCATTTATCCACTGCCGCTCTTTCTAGATGTGCCTTCACAGGGGTCTCACTTCTTTCTGGTCCTCTAACTTCTCTATATCGCCAGTCTAACCTCACATTTGCTTTCCACACGGGCACTCCTGCACAAGCATCTGCAAAGGCTTCCCATCCACCGTGGGCACATCTGCCCTAGGTCTGCAGGGACCAGGGGACATAGGCCCTCACCCTCAGCAGACTTGGGATCCATCGCAGGACAAAGACAAGGGCAGGTCACCTCGCCACCCAGCAGGAAGACGCTTGCCCGCATGCGCTGATCCTGGGGATGTGGGGGAACAGACACCCCCAAAGTCAGAGAGGACAAGAGGGCCTGAATGATGCAGACCCACAGCCGGGGATGGCAGAGGGACACGGGACAAGACAGTATGAGCAGGAAGCACAAGCCACTTTCAAGGAGCAGAGGGCACCTAGGACTTGAAATAGGGCATCTTTATATAAAATTAATGTATGGAAGTAGGAAAACCATTAGCCTCAATAGCAAGATTTCTAAAAAGACAGGTTAAGAATAAAAGAAGTAACCACTAACCGAAAAAGGAGGTTTGAAAATGGGGCCAGCAGATGGAATAGAGGTTGAGGCAGGTGGGCCCACATGGCTGACTGCACAGCTCAATCCTGGGCCTGGTGGCTTGAAACCATGCTGGGCGCACGTGCCTGTGTGCCCAGAACCCTAAGAGGAGAGTGGAGAAGGGACAGTGGTGTGGTCATTCCTCCTAGGGGATGAGTGCTCATTTTCTCTCTCTTTCTGACTCTGCCCCTACAGAGCACAAACTCCTTATAGCAAAAATGTTTCTAAAAAGTTTGAAAATATTTAGAAAGAAAAAAAAAAGTTTACTTCTAAGACTAGTTTTAAAAAGCTTTTAAGTACAAAAATATTAATAAACTATGAATCAGCCTTTTATTATTTACTAAAATAATAACAAATGACTAATTGAGTTTTCTTTTTTTGAGACAGAGAGAAACAGAGAGACAGAAAGTGACAAATCACCCCCCCGGGGGGGTACGGCAACACTGCAATCCTGTCTCCTCCATTTTCTCTTTACGGCCACACTGCAATCCTGTCTCCTCCATTTTCTCTTGGGATTTTGGACATGCACACACAGGCGCCTGGTGTGAGTTCTAAGGCACCAGATCCGGGACTCAAACTGCAGTCAGCTATGTAGGAGTCCAATAACGCTACCATTACGTCATCTACTGGTCCCACAACCAGTTTCCTATGCCAAGTACCACCCTTAGCATTTCACATGACTAACTCTTGCACCTATGCCTCACAAACCCATGAGGCTGGTCCTATTACACCCACTTATAGAAGGAGCAATAAGAGGTTAAGTGGAGTCAAGGCCCAAGGTCAGTGGAGGAGCTGTGACCTACACCCACTAAGATTATCAGTAACCACAACAGGTACACAACACGGTCAGAGTTGGCACATTTCAATTTCATTACGCCTGCGTTTGTATATCTGTTTCATTTTATGTTTAAGAAATACCCTTCTTAGGGACCAGCAGTTAGCGGAATGGCTATGTCGCTGGACTCCCATGTAGTCGACCACAGTTCGAGTCCCAGACCCGGTGGCTTAAACTCACGCCAGGTGCGTGTGCATGTGTGTCCAAGATCCTGAGAGGAGAATGGACGAGAAAGGATTGCAGTATGGCCATCCCCCCTGGGGGGTGATTTCTCGCTTTATGTCTCTCTGTCTCTATCTTTCTGGCGAGTGCACGTGCCCTATAGCAAAAACCTCTCAAAAAAAAAAAATGCCCTTTTTACATAAACCTGGAGTCACTACTTGTGCACTACTATGGAAGGCTAAAACTAAGCAGCTGACAACTAAAACAGATCACAGTACAGGAGACATGAGGTTATACTCACCTCCCCATTGGCTGGCCCCTTTTCCCTCTGCTGACAGCGTCTGATCACTTCCAATAATAAAGGCCCACCCACAGTGCCTTCGGCTTCAATGATCCCTAAATCTCGGGCTAGATTCTCTCGACCTTCGAGACCTTGAAACTAGGGAAGATATAAGACATAAGTGCACAAGAAACAGCAAAAGTATCAGGATCTTACAGAAGGCATGTTCGGGGCTTACAGATCTCTCTAAACTCAGGGCTCTCTCTCTAAGGAGTGCAGTTCATCTCTTTCAAGTACACCGATTTCTTCTGGAGCCCACATTCAGTCTTCGTCACCAGCTGCAGTCTAACGCCGTGACAAAACACTATGAGACACTCCTTTATTAGTGAGCTTCCAGTTACACAAAACAGCAATGCTGGTGTCAGCGCTCTGACACCAGATGGCTTTTAAGAAAAGCAGATAATCAGCTACAAAAAAAAAAAAAAAAAAAAAAAACCCATGTGAAAAAAACTAAGTTTTGGAGTCAGCGGGTGGGGTGGTGGCTAAGGCACCAATTCCTATATAGCTGACCATGGCTAGAGTGTCAGACCTGGCAGCTTGAAAATCATGCTGGAAGGGACCAGAAGATGGCGACATGGTTATGTCACTCAACTCCCACGTAGCCGACCATGGTTCAAGTCCCGGACTTGACAGCTTAAAACTCACGCCAAATGCATGTGCACCCAAAAATCCCAAGAAGAGACTAAAGGGACTGCAGTGTGGTCATATCCCAGGGGTGGGGGTGGGGGGTGATTTCTCACTCTTCTCTCTCTCCAGCAAGCACAGAAGCCCTTATAGCAAAACAATCTCAAAAAAAAGAAAAAAGAAGAAGAAAGAAAATCATGCGCTGGGTGCCTGAGTGTGCATGCCCAGAACCCCAAGAGGAAAATAAAGGATAGAGGGGAAAGGACTGTGGTGTGGCCATCCCCCAGGGGTGACCCCTCATTTTCCCTCTCTTTCTGACAAGTGCACATGACTCATAGCAAAAACATTAAAAAAAAAATCCTATAAATTGTCAAATTTTATAACTTTCAGCTTAATAGTAACTCATCTGTATCAAAGATGATTTCACAGGATAGATATAAAAATCCTTCTTACTGTGCTAGTTTCGGGTTGAAAGACAGCCAAGGTAAAGTCAAGGTTAAAAAACTGAAGAAATTCCACAACAAGACTGGCTACCAGACAACCTAGAAAGATCAAGAAAAGAGTGAGCGATCTTTAAAAACTGGTCTTTGTATTCACACTGTGATGTAAGATGCACTAGTTAATGGGAGAAGACAGGTGTCTAAGTTTCTTTAGTCACACATACGTGCTCTTTGAATAACATGGGTAAGTAGTAAAAATCCAAACTTCGATTTTTGCATTGGGATCATCAATCTAGAACTACGTAAGATGATAAAGCATTTCACAAATAGACTTCAGTGTTCCACTTTTTATAGTAAAATTGACATTTTCTACTCAAATTGGCTTTAACCAACAACTTTGCATGACCAAACATACTTAACAGTAAAATACTATTTTTAAATAAAAACCTACAATTATAGACTTAAAACAAAGTAAACATCTTACCATCTTTTGTATTTAAAAACTTTTTCAAGCTCTCATTGACTAAAGGAGTTTTGTTCTGTGAAAAAAAAAAAAGAATAGAAATATATTAGTGTCATGTATGTATCCTAAAATGAACTACAAAATGTAACTTCGTTTTTTGGCAAAGAGATTACTACCCTATTGCTCATAAAATTGTGATTTTATAAAACCCATTTCCATTGGCTGCCAAGTATAGGACCTGCTCTGTGTTACTTCTCAGAGCTAATAAAAGAAAAAAATTGGTGGGAAGATCTGTACTTATTGTTAAGTGTTCTCTCAATTGCTTATTAAACTGCATCTGAAGCTAGGTATCGTCAAATACTCTCAGGAAATAACATTACATTTACTCTTACGAACTATCTCCAACACGTGACCTCTGAGCCTGTGCATGACAGATACTCACGCACCGCAAGCCCCAGCTCAGCGGGGCGTGCAGATGACAGCACATGGCAAACAGAGGGTCCTTTCAGTAACTGTGCATTTATCTGATAAGTATAGGAAGACACTTCTACAAGTCAAACCCATGATTACTGCTGAGAATGAGGCTACAGTAGGAAGCATGGGGCACGCTCCCTGCACAGACCACATGACCTCCAGGCATGGGGGTGCCTTGCACTGCTGACGAGAATGCAAAAAGGCACAACCGCATCCGAGAGCAGTCTGGCCACTGTTTTCAAAGCTAAAAACAGCCCTAGCATATGGTACAGACGCTCCGCCCCTGGGCATTTTTCTCCAGAGGAAAAGAAAACATAGCTGCAAAAAAAGACTTACAGGTCAAGTTCACAGCAGCCCTAACTGCAACAGGAAAAGCTGGACAGACCAAGTGCCGGCAGGGTGAACGGCTGAGCATGTCATTTATCGTGCCACTGGCGAGCGGAATGACCCTGAGCTCAGGGTTCAGCGGAACGGACTTTCTTCTTTGCTCATGACAGCACACACAGCTGAGAGAGACAGATGAGCACCCCCACAGGGATCGCACTCCAGCCCTCAGCAGCATGGCTCTTGAGCACTTGCTGGCACACTTCAGGCGGAGTGCCACCATGTGGGATCTGGCCTCCCGGAGCGGAACCTGCTGTGCCAAGGAGAGGCCTACGTGGCGTGGGCTATGAACACACACCACGTACGAGTGAGTTCAAATGTACCACACTGAGTGGAAGAAGCCAGATCAGGAAGAG
>NW_006159840.1:7022499-7025666 GCF_000334495.1 Tupaia belangeri chinensis | reverse complement strand
GGATCAGGAAGATCGTGGGGGGTGACTACCTGTGTGGGTCTCAGCCCGCCTGGGCGGCCGGCGAGAAACGTAAGCCAGATCCGGAAGAAGAGCGTGTGGCGTGACTACCTGTGTGGGTCTCAGCCCGCCGGGGCGGCCGGGGAGAAACATAAGGGACCTTTTGAGGACCGTGGGTAGGTCCACTCCTCGACGTGGTCATCGCTTCGCAGCTGCGTAAATGTTAGGCTCTATCAAGCTGTACGGGCTGGCTGGTGGCACAGCAGTAACACAACTGGACCTAGAGTTCCTGGGTTTGTGCCCGGGCCCTGAGCACACCAGGACTGCGTGTGTGCACCTGAGGTCCAGGCCAGCTGAGGACAGGGCTAGGGCACAGTGCGAAGACCAAGTTGGGGTGTCCGTCTCTTTTTCAGAAAAAATGAACTTTTTTAAAAAATTGACCAACTATATATTGTAAATATGCCTAGTTTATCATAGGTCAAGTTATACCTTCATAAAGACAAGCAGGCAACAGATTACAAAACTCCTTGGTGGCCTGCTATAGGGAATTTTAGGACATGTGAGCAACTACAGGACTTAAGGAAAATGGAGGGACAAGACCAGATGTGTATTAGCAACAGCGTGGAAAAGAACTTGAGGGAGACGATGGAGACCAGCGAAGGGGAGACACAGAAGCCGGAGGTAAGCAATGCGGACAAGAAGTACTGAAGCACTGACGAAGCAACAGAAGGCACTCTCTCAGAGACGCATGAGACGGACTGAGGGTCACAGGGACAGTGGCAACCAAGCACGTGGAAGAAAACAGGCCTAGGAAACTCCAGTTTCTCGCCTGGATAAGTGACGATGGTGCCAGTAAGGTCAGTGCACAAAGTCGGCCGTTTAACCAACAGGTGTGAACCGCAGGGGGGAGGCCAACACGGAAGACAGAGCTGACGCCGCGGTACAGTCCAGGTCACCCTGGAGCGACGACGGAGTGAGGGCGACAGGGCAGTGCACCAAGAGCTTAAGAGAGGTCTACAGGAAGCCAATCGTGCAAAATAAACCAAAAAGTGGGCAAAAGAAAAACAGAGAAAAAGATCCCAAAGGTCAAGGGAGATTTTCAGGAAGGAAGGAGGGACTGGGCCCTTCGGAGGCGGTCATGACCAGCACAGATGAGGAACTGCGGTGCACTCAACTGGAGGCTCTTCCTAGCTGTGCAGGGGGGTGCTTCAGGTGGAGCAGGGATGGACTCAAGACTTCGATGGACTTTGAGGAGCCCAACATAAGACATCACATAAACATAAACTTTCTTTCAAACCTTGGTTCTATGGAGAAAGTGGTACTAAAAGCAGAACAGGACTAGTTTTCTCCTTACGAGAGACTTCAACGTGTTCCCGCACAGAGAAGAGCCACCAGAAAGGGAAGGCCAGCGACACGGGAGCATGGAGGAGCCAGCAGGTGCCAGTGGGTGTGCTGGTTCCCGACCGGCTGAGCCGCTCTGCCAAAGCAGGCAGGAAGGACACCCAGAAGAGCGGAGGGAGCTAGGCTTTCTCTGAGGGTGAGAGGCAGGAGAAGAGGACAAGTCAGAACCCGCTGGGCTCTCTGCTCCGTGTGAGCAAGGGCAACCCGGGAGGCAGAGCAAGAGTCACGGAAGACGGACAACGGCGGGGCCACCGGCTGCAGATTGAAGCTCAAGGCCTGGTGTGGCTCCCTAGCAGCACAAAGCTGCCAAGGGGAAGGGGAGAGTCTGCTGGTTAAACGGCCGGGGAGTGTGGAGGGGAGTTTCTGAAGGCAAGGAAGTTGGCTCCCCAAGGTTCGGCCACAGGGTCCACATGAGTGGAGCACACAGGGCTGAGACCACGGCCACACAGCAGCAACCCGGTATGTGCTGAGGTTGGAGGGTGAGCCCGCGGGCTGTGGCAGGGGGACTGCGGCGTGCTGCTGGGAGGGCAGTGAGCACCTTGGCCGGCTCTGTCCTCATGGTCCGCTATCTCCTCGGAGGGCGGGTGGGACAGAGGAAAAGGGAACCTGCACACACGCAGAGGAGGGCTGAACTTCTGACCACAGGAAGGTTTCCGAGGATAGTTAGGGTGGCTGAATCCCACTCGGACCCCACACAGTTCAAGTCCAGGACCTGGCCAGCATTGGGGAAAAAGACAGATAGAAAATAAAGGTCCTGGGGCCGGCCAGCAGCACAGTGATAAGAGCTGCTGCCATCTCAACCACGGTTCAAGTCCCAGACCCGACAACTTAAACTTACACCAGGCGCATGTGCATGCATGCCCAGGATTCTGAGGAGCCTGGAGGAGGGAGTGCAGCGAGGCCACGCCCCTGGGGTTGATTTCTCACCTGTTTCTCTGGTGAGCACTCGCACTCCATAGCAAAAATCTTTAAAAAAAAAAAAGCGGGCTGCTGGGTGAGGCAGATCCCCAGGGAAACCTCTCCCCAGCCAGGTACACCTGCGCCATGACTGGGGGGGTGGCTGAGGGCTAGGCTGTGCCAGGGCACCATGACCCATCCCCAGCGCCCCATCTCTGTCTTTCTCACTCAAGGAGTAAGTTAGAAAGAAAGTGTGTGGGGGTGGCAGCTGGCCTGGTGGTGAAGGCACTGGACAGCGGTTCGGTTCGAGTCCTGCACCCGGTCACTTGACACTCCCCCTGGGCACGTGCAGAATGGAGGAGAGGGGGCGCAGGCCGACTCCTGTCTCCCTGGTGAGCACACATCCTACGGAACCGCCTGACGACCCGACCCGGTGGTAAGACAGCGGGACAGTCCCGGGAAGGCTGCGAGCACTAGCCCCACCTTGGCCTGCCCAGGGCCGAGCGACCCTTAGGTCCCTCCCTGCAAGAGAACCACTTGGACTTCAAGGAGCGGACTGAGTCACCGCGGAACTCCGCCTTTCTCAAGGACAGGCCAGAACTGAACCGAGCTCAGCTCCTCCGGCTGCTCCCCTGGGCCAGCTGGGAGGCGCGGCCACACGGACGCAGAGGGAAAAGCGGACTTACCTCGACCTTCTCCTGCTCCTCCAGGGCTAGGAACACCGCCGCTCGGAGCTCGGCCTTTGAAAAGCGGAAAAGGAACCAAGGTTACCCCGGCCCCCTTCGGGGCGGGACGGCACCGGCACCGGGCTGGGGTCCCGCGCTCACCCCGAGCCAGCCCGGTCCAGGCCCGGGCCCCGTGAGCGCTCACCG
>NW_006159840.1:7019568-7021714 GCF_000334495.1 Tupaia belangeri chinensis | reverse complement strand
CAGTCCGCGTGTGGGCGAGAGGGGCGCGGGGCCCGCCGTGCCGTGTGTGTGCGGACGGGAGTAAGTGTGGGGGGGGACCCGCGTTGAGGCGTTAGTGTGCACAGGCAGCCCCCGTGTGGGCGTGCGCGGGTAAGTGTGTGCGCGCAAGCCCCACGTTGAGGCGTGTGAGCGTGCTCGCGGGAGCCGGCGGGGCCGGGGTGCAGTGTGGCCCTCCTGTGTTGAGCTAGCGCTGCAAGAACTGCGGGGAGGAGGTCCCAAACTCACAAGGGGCGGTGCCTCTCTGGTGCAGGAGTCAGAGGAAGCTCCTGAGGACAGAGGGTACATTTTCCTTTTGCACTCAGTCCTTGTCTGGTGTTGAGGAGCATTCCGCTCCCTGGACCTGAAGATTTCCATTTTTCATTCATTCTCAAAGCCTCTCTACATCTCCCTGAACCTCGCTGGATCTTCTAGGCTGCGACAGTAACCTGTCCCCAGAGGCGCCCCGGGACATGGGCTGGAGGGCTGGAAGGAGGGGGTGGCTCTTGACTGGACAGCAGGGAGGGTGGAGGCGGAGGGTGGAGGCGCTCACTGCACCCTTGTGGGTGCGCACACTGCCAGGGAGAGAGAAGGATCTTTAGAAAGCTAGCTTTTGAGATTGGCCTGAGGAAAGCAATGAAGCCCCATCAGATGGGCATGTGAGAAGGAAGACGATTCCTAACAAAGGGGCGAGAGTGAGAGGGAGGCAGGGGTGTGGCCTGTCCCAGCAGAGGGGTCTGATCTGGACAGAGCCGGGGCACACTAGAGAACATGGGGTTCCTAGGTCCAGAGCAGACAGGACAGTGGGTCCTGCAACCTTACTGCACATCCTGGTCAGCCAGAAACAGGACAGCCAAGGTAGAGGAGTCTGTCGGAGCGAGGCCCTGGGGTCCGTTGGGGCCGAGGGTCTGTTGGGGGCCAAGGTACGGAGGTCTGTCGGGCGAGGCCCGGGGGTCTGTTGGCGCAAGGCCCAGGGGTCCGTCAGGGCCAAGGCCCTGGGTTCTGTCGGGGCCAAGGTACAGGAGTCTGTGGGGCGAGGCCCTGGGGTCTGTGGGGGCGAGCCGAGGTATAGGAGTCTAATAGCAGCCACTGCAAGTGGCCTGGTATCTTGCAAAGACCCCAAGCCCTGAGTTTAGGGAAGAGGGAGCTTATGAAGTCGAAAGCCACATCGGGCTGTGGGCGGCAGGAGCTGTGAAGGGGAGGGGGAGTGGGAAGGGGTGGCTTTCGTAGGCCTTGGCGCTGGATTGAACTGCCCAGGGAAGCAATGGAGTTTTAAAGGACTCGGCTTGTCGAGGGAGGGAGGGATATAAAACGGTGACATCTGATCCAAAGTGGAGGTGCTCATGCTTCAGTACCAGGAGGGGAAGAGGCGGGAGAAGGCCTAGGGCGGTTGGGAAGGAGAGTGAGATGGCGTCTGCGCCAGGTGGGGGTCAGAGGGCCTGTTAGGGGCAGGGGGTGCCTGCCAGGGAGTCTGGGGTTGACGTGGGGGTCGGGTCTGGACATCCCGAAGGCAGTCTGAAGCCCGTTTGGTCAGCTCTGTACGTTGACCACGAGCGTGCTCCAGGCCCGGGACAGGTGAGGGAACACCGGAGACCTGGTGCCCACTCAGGAGCTGCAGTCCAGAGTCAGCGGAGGGGCGCCCTCTGCCATCAGTCTGCCCAGGCGCAGAGTGAGGAGCCCCGTGGGCATCAGAGGTGCAGCTTCCAGCTCAGGCAGGAGAAACCAGCGTGTGACTCCAGCTGTGCCTGAGGGGGCCAGCAGATGCAGGGAGGCCGTGAGGTGGGGCCCTGACCCCAGACGCTGTGCCTGGAGAAGGGCCCGAGGGCTGGAACGAGGACGCAAGCAGAAGGCCCGGCCGGCCCGGAGAAGGCCCCGGTGGCGCCGTGCTGCCCCGCCTTGACCTCTTCCCGCAGCAAGGCAGTAGGTTCCTGTTGCCTAAGCTACCGTCCCAGTCTGTGGGGTTTTGTAATGACAACCTGCCCGGGTGGCTTCCCAAAGGACGGACACCATCGTGACAGGCAGTTCCCGAGGACTGCAAAGAAAGGGCTGCCCAGGCAGGAGCACCTGAGCATGCGAGCACCAGGCCAAGGGTGCAGCGGCTTGCTGTGTGCAGGGAGTGGCCGGGGGGCAG
>NW_006159840.1:6991587-7019534 GCF_000334495.1 Tupaia belangeri chinensis | reverse complement strand
GAGCCACCGCAGTACTAAGGTCTCTGTCTACACGTGCAAACTGCTCCCGATCCTGAAGGTTGCCGCAGCCCGCTAACCATGATTGTAAAAACAGTATGGCGTTGGTCCACTTGGATTTGAAAGGAGTGCCACGTGGCCAGCCACAGCTCAAACCCCTGCCACAACTTGAAAGACACTGGGCATGTGTGCATGCGTGCCCCAAATCCCAGCGGGATGGAGAAGCAGAGGAGAAGGGACTGCAGCGTGACCGCACGCCCGTGGGGCACTCTTCCTTTCCCTCCATCTCTCTGGCAAGCGCATGCACTCTCAGGCAGTTATAACAAAAAGTACCCCAGAAGCCAGGGACATGGGTGAATTGGAAACGGTGACGCTGGAGCAGAAAAATTATTCCAGTCCAGGAAATAATTAGGAAGGGCCTCTTGCAGCTTTAATCACTCATCTGTGAATGGGCTTTTTGATAAATTGCATTTAACTTTAAAAATGGGGAGAAGGGACTGGGGAGCTGTGTGCTGGTTAACGTGGCTGGATCCCACATGGCTGACTGTGTGGCTCCAGTCCTGGACCCAGTGGCTTGAAAAACATGCCAGGTGTGTGTGCATGTATGCCAAAAATCTTCAAAGGAATGGAAACTGGGGAAGGGACTGTGGTGTGACCATCCCCACAAGGGGGTGCTTTCTCACGCCCCCGCCCCCGCTTCCGCTCTCTCTGTCTCTCTCTAGCAAGTGCACACTCTCTGGCTAATTAAAAAAAAAAAAAGGAGTGGGGAGGGTCTCAGCTAAGACCACAGAAGTGAACTAGTGAACTAGGAAAGAGAAGACTAGGTTTGAGAAATGTGAAATTGTATTAGGGTTGTCTAAAGAAACGGAGCAAGTACAGTGTGGTACGGTGTACACACGCATGCATGCGTGCAGTACAGTACATATCACATACAGAGATCGTAAGAATTCAGCCCACATGCTTACGGAGGTTGGCATGTTCCCAGACGTGCAGGCTGGCCCGCGAGCTGGAGAACCAGGATGGCCAGTGGTCCTGCTGGGTGGCCAGCAGGCAGGGGACCCAGGAAGAGGCAATGTCGCCATCTGAGTCTAAAGGCAAAAAAAAAAAAAAAAACCTGTGTTCCAGTCTGAAAGCCAGAAGGCAGGAAGAATTCTCTTACCTGGCAAAGAGCAGTCTTTTTGTTTTATGCTGGCCTTCACCTGATTGGATAAGACCACCCACATTAGGACGGATAGTCTTTACTCTGCCCACCTGGCATCGCAGGACCCTCGCAGACACACCCGGGTACCGTCTGTCCAAATATCTGGGCTTCCGTGGCCAGCTAAGTTGACACATGAAACCAACTGTCATAATGTGTTCCGAAACTTAAATACTCTGAGTGATTTGATTTTAGTAAGAAGAAACCCAGGCAGATGGAAAAGGTAAACTGCCTCTAACTTCCCACTTGCACAGAATGGACTGTCACTTTTTAATATTAAAAACTGAAAAATGCAATCCGAGTGTGGATACGACCTTCCAGTCTACACTCAGCGCTGACGGTGTCTCGCTTCAGGTCAGCCGGGCTTCTCTCAGAAGGGTCAGGGTCCGATCGCTAGAGGCAGAGAGTAACGGAGTTCTCATTGGCCTGCCAGTTTCCCTCAGTGTTTCATAGATCGTGCAAAAGAGGGCACCATTCCGGGAAAAAGGAAGAAGCCGCGTCCCGTCCGCGTATCCGTCAGTGGTGGGAATCGCGTGGCTGCCTGCCTGACTCGCGGTGTCTGCGAGCAGGGACCCAGAGCCGCGCCGCGGGAGCCCACTTCCTGGAGACAGCTCTGTGCCTCAGATTCCTGTCTGCAAGTAGGTGTAAGATGGTGTGTACCTGTGAGTATGTGCAGTTAACCGGTGGAAACAGGAAGCTCAGAGTGTCACCTAGGACTGGCTGTTTCAAATACATGCCCGCTTTCCCCTCCGTGTTTCCAGCAAGCCGCGCTCCCTTCTGCAGACTGCACTTAGCACGGGACCGCTGTGCTGGAAAATCGTGTGCTGGAAAAGGCGTGTGCAGTCAGCAACTGCCGAGCCCACCCCGCCTGCTGGGTCCTCGGCTTGTGCTCCTCCCATGAAGTTTTGCTCCTCCCGGTGTTTATAGAATGTAACAGAGTTAAATACTCTAGAATTAAATTAAACGGGAAAAAAGAGTGAATAAAGAAACAGTTACATCACTGGACTGTAGTCAGCCATAGCTCGAATACCAAACCTGGTGGCTTAAAACTCACGCCGGGCGCATGTGCATGCGTGCCCAAAATCCCGAGAGGAAGATGGAAGAGAAGGGATTGCGGCGTGGCTATTGCCCCTGAGGGGTGATTCCTCACTTTCTGTTTCTGTCTTTCCGGCAAGGGCACGCACCCTATAGCAAAAATCTCTCTCACACACACACACACACAAAGGAAGCAGGCAGAGAGGGTGATTCTTCATTGCCCAGAACCTGTTCAGCTAAGACACCAGACTGTGCCGTCCCAAAAGACACCACTCGGGCACAAGGATCATTTTGAGCTGAAGGCAATGTAGGAGAAGCAGATACAAAAAACCTCCCTGCCCTCCCCTGGCTGCCTAAAAGCAGGACATAAATTGGTAAGGGTGTCCCACGCCCTGTCTCTACCGGGAGGGACAGATGTACTCCTCCTTTGGAAATTGATTCAAAGCCAGCTCCACCGCAGTATAGGGGTACCTTCAAACCCCGAAAGTGTCCAGGCTCAGCGTTTCAGGAGCTCTGTTCTACTCCTACGTGAAGAGTTAGAACGTTTTAAATACTATGGACTACTGCTAGCCAGCTATTCTGATCCATTACTTAATGTCTTTGGCATTCGGGTTTAGAATCTGGCCAATATATCAAGACTTAGATAAACTTATTAAAACCATGAAATGCTGAAATAAATATAGTTTATTCTATAAAATGTGGGGGAACTAGAATATTTATTTGACCCATCTAAAAATATAGACAAGATTAAAATACACACACATACAATACAAAGTTTGGACTATGCTCATTGACAAAAAAATCTGTCTTTGTTGTAGTTTTTTGCTTTTTTGAGAAATGGTGTTTTGCCTTTGGATGTGTGTGCTCGCTAGAGAAAGAGACAGACACACTGAGAGGAAACTCCCGGGGGTTGGAGTCTACACCACAATCCCTTCTCCTCCATTCTCCTCCCAGGATCGTGGACATGCACACACACACACACACACACACGTGTCCAGCGGGATTTTCAAGCCTCTGGGTCTGGGACTCAAACCGTGGTCGGCCATGTGGGAGTCCAGCAAAGTAACCAGTATGCCATCTGCTGGTCCCAACCCTGAGTCTCTTGAAATGTCTTTGCCGCGTGTGTATGTGCTTGTACCAGCATCTGGCTTCTCTGTGGTGCCGCTCAGCTGCAGCCACTGGCAATGTCTGGGCATGTTCTGGCTTCCCGCAGGGGAGAGGACTCTGCTACTGGCATCTGGTGGGTCAAGACCAGGGGCACTGCTGAGCATCCCACACTGCCCACAGCAGTCCCTGTGACCAAGAATTCTCAAGGCCAGAACGTCAGTCAAGACGGTGTGGAAAAACCTATTCCAGAATACTATCCTAATCAGCGTGCATGTTACAGAATAAATACTGTCCTAAGCACGTGCGCATCGCAGGCCACCGTCCTAAGCACTGCACGTTGCAGGCCACCATCCTAACCACCGCACGTGGCAGGCCACCGTCCTAACCACCGCACGTCGCAGGCCACCGTCCTAACCACCGCACGTCGCAGGCTACCAAGCTAACCGCCATGTGCCTTCCAGTCTGCTGTCCTAAGCACCGTGCGCGTCTCAGTCTACCGTCCTAAGCACCGTGCGCGTCTCAGTCTACCGTCCTAAGCACCGTGCGTGTTATGGATACACAGTTTATCAGCCTCACGGCTCACCTTCAGGGCGTGTCCTGGTGCCTCCTAATACCACTCCTCTCTCACCTGGTCAAGTTACTGCCAATTCTTAGCAGCTCTGGGATTAGAATCTAATGAGACTTTGCAGGACCATCAAATACTGTAATGGTTACATCACTGGACTCCTACATAGCCACCATAGTTCAGAGTCCTTCACCCAGCAGCTCGAACGCACACTGGGTGTGTGTGTGTGTGTGTGTGTGTGTGTGTGTGTGGTCCTTGACCCAGCAGCTCAAACGCACGCTGTGTGTGTGTGTGTGTGTGTGTGTGTGTGTGTGTGTGTGGTCCTTGACCCAGCCGCTCAAACCTTGACCCAAACTCATGCTGGGTGTGTGTGTGTGTGGTCCTTGACCCAGCAGTTCAAACTCATGGTGTGTGTGTGTGTGTGTGTGTGTGTGTGGTCCTTGACCCAGCAGCTCGAACTCACGCTGTGTGTGTGTGTGTGTGTGTGTGTGTGTGTGCCCAAAATCCTAAGAGGAAAATGGAAGAGAAGGGATTGAGGCATGGCTGTCCCCCTTGGGGGTTAATTTCTTGCTTTCTGTCTCTCTAGCAAGAGCACATACCCTAAAGCAAAAATCTCTCTAAAAAACAAAACAAAATCAGTTCATTTTTAATGGAAAATTTTGCATGTAAGTTTAGTTTGGAAATATAAATATTTACATATTGATTATATTGTAAGCTTTAAAAAGATTTGAGAAGCGTTAAGAAAACCCACTCGTGTTGTGAGAGCCGTTGACCAGATCCATGTTCCTGCATGACTGGGCCAGTCAGTCATGTTTCCCGGACGCAATATCCCAGGGACACTCGGTGTTGGAGGGTATTTGGACCTCTTTATTTTGAAAAATTTCAAACTTATAGAAAAGTAGCAACAATATTATAAGAACGACTTATCCAAATTAACTTTGTCTAGCCATTGATCCACTATGTGACCCTGTCAAAAATACGTATCTCTCGGGACCAGCAGTTAGTGTAATGGCTATGTTGCTGGACTCCCACGTAGTCGACCGCGTTTCGCATCCCGGACCTGGTGGCTTAAACTCACGCCGGGCGCATGTACGTGCGTGCCCAAGATCCCGAGAGGAAAATGGAGAAGGGATTGCGGCGAGGCCATCCCCCCTGGGGCGGTGATTTCTTGCTTTCTATCTCTCTGTCTCTCTCTGTCTGGCGAGTGCATGCGCCCTATAGCAAAAACCTCTCCAAAAATAAAAAATAAAAAAAAAACAACGTAACTCTTTCTCTCCCTCTTCCTCATTAACAGTATTGATTTTCCTCTTGTAATTGATAAACATTTTGTGGGCAGAAACTTTTAGACTATGCAAATGTCTTTCTCCTCATCAAACTTCTCCCTGCCAAGGTTAGCATCTGGTGGCCATTTCCAACGTGGCCCCTGTGCTCCCGTGTCTGTACTTAGATCCCGTGTGGCCCTCCCATGTGGGATGGGGCTGGCCGGTGTAACCAGCAGGATGCAGCCACGTAACTGAGCCAGCTGGGAGGTGATCCTCCAGTTCCAGTCGAGCACTCGGATAACCCTAGCATCAGACCAGCTGGTGGCGTGGTAGTTAAGGCGTCTGGATTCCACGTGGCTGACTGCAGATTGAGCCCTGGACCCAGCAACTTAAACATGTTAGATGTCTACGTGTGCATGCCCCGAATCCTGAGAGGATGGAGGAGAAAGGCTTACGGTGCGGCTGTCCCTCCTGGGGCATGATTTTTCTCTTCCTCTCTTTCTCCCTCCAGCCCCCACCACCCGCCCAGGGTGGTTTCTCACTTTCGCTCTTTCTTCCCTTCCCTCTCTCACAACCACATGTGCCCTGTAGCAAATTTAAAAAAAAAAAAAAAGATAACCCTAGCATAAGCTAATTTTGTCAACAGAAATCAACTCTAAAATATTGGAAGGGGTTTTCTAAGCCGAAATAGATGTGACTACAGTCAGACGCAGCCAGGAGAGCGAGTAACGGGGAGCCCCAGTCCTGCTCTCCAAGGTCTCCCTCAGGCTTTGAAGACAAAGCTGCAACTGGGAGGAGAGCTGAGAGAGGCCGTGCCGTCGCCTGGGAGAGCGGACTGCACCTGCTGGGGCCGTTCCCGCCATTCGTCTTTTTAAAAAGTTATTTAATTTCATTTATTCACTTATTTTAATTTGATCAGGAAGAGAGAGGGAGAGAGAGGGAGCTAGCAAGCCACCAGGTCCGGAACTCAAACCGTGGTCGGCCACGTGGGAGTGTCCAGCGCCTTAACCTTATGCAGCAGTCTCTGGGCGGAGGCCCGTCAGCGCCGTCCCTGCAACAGGCCGCAGAGCTCTCTCGAGGACAGTCTTGCTATCAGGCTGGATCCTCCAAGGCCTTCCTGGATAGGTCTGGTCAGAGTTGACACAAATTATTCCATTTCGATTTTGAAAAACATTCACAGTACCTTGACTGCAACCTCGTGAAAGGTCCCAAACCAGAATTATCTAGCAAAACCGTTCCCAAATCCCCGACCCACAAAAACTGTTAGATAATAAATTATTGTTTTAAGCCACTAAGTTGTGGAGTAATTTGTGGCATGGCAGTAGATAACTGATATACCATCTTTTTTTAAAGAACTATTTATTCAATTTTCTTATTACTTAAATTTGCTATAGGGCACTTATGCTCACCAGAGAGAGAGAAATGAGAAAGCAAGCTGCCGGGTCTGGGGCTCAAACAACAAAGGCCATGTGGGAGTCCAGTACCTTAACCACCACGCCACCTGCTGGCCCCATATAGCATCTATTGATAGTTCGTTTCTGGAATCAGTTATTACAATGAGGACTACAAAAAGGTGAGGTTTTGTTGTTTGTTTGTTTTGGGTTTTTTTGGGGGGGTTGCCATAGGGCACGTGTGCTTGCCTGAGAGAGACAGAGACAGTGAGAGGGAAAGTGAGAAGTCACCTCCCGGGGGCTGGCCATGCCGTTATCTCTTTTGCTCCATTCTTCTCTTGGGATCTTGGGCACACACTCACATGTGCCTGGCATGATTTTTCAAGCCACCGAGTCCAGGACTCAAACCACAGTCACCTGCTGGATTGTTTGCTCTTTAACTCCATCATAATATCTATCTGCATTTCTTGGTTGGCATTCTTCTCTAAGGAAGAGCTTTTCCTTCTTATTTTAGCTATTTATATCAGTGTAGCTTGTAGATTCCTTTTTGTCCAATGAGTTAGAACCAGAGGCTTGCCAGAGGTAGCTTGGACCAACTCATGAGATCCAGTTGTTAAATTTTCAATCATTTTGTGAGCTGGTTGGTAGTTAATTATATGGAAAACAAGAGGATAAACGCTAAAAACCCACATCATTTCCTAAGCACCATATTTGATAGTTACTTTGGCCTTAAGTGGTTTACATCTGTCGTATCTACCAGTGGGCATGTGGTCAGAGACCACACACGTCTTCCCAGGCCCCGTGCTCAGTGACATCACACTGGTCGCTCGAATTTGCAGCAGTGACAGCTTTTACTCCACAGAAAGTTGCAGAATGCCACGAGTCAGGGCCCCCTGACAGCCGGTTGTGAAACATCTCTCCCCACACCACTGGATTCAAAGGGGAGCCTCTCGGGGCCCTATCATTTTGGGTGATAGTGATGGTGTTTTTATTCCGAGAATGTTTGGATGTGATGTGGGTTAAAAGAAATGCAGAATTATGTGATCTATTAGTTCTATCCCATGGTTTAAAAACCAGGACTGTCGTGTTGGAGAAAGGGGATGCCAGATTCAAGCTGGGTTATGTAATTACCTGTGTCCTACATTTTAATTACAAATACTAGTTCAAGCTCATGAAATACGTCTTTCTATATTGGTGTGTATGAGTACGTATTCATGAATATATGTATGTATACCGATTGAACATTCCTAATCTGAAAAATCCAAAATCCAAAATGCTCCACATCTGAAAATTTTAACCAATATAATGCCACAAGTGAAAAGTTCCACATCTGATCTCATGTGACAGATTAGTCACAATGCGACAATGCAAAAATATTGTACGGAGTCACCTCAGAGCGTGTGTGTATGTTTAGACTTGGGTCCCGTCCCCCAGATGTCTCATTATGTACATGTAAATATTCCAAAATACGCCCCCAAATCGGAAACATTTGCAGCCCTCGGCGTTGCAGATAAAGGGCACCCACCCTGTGTACTCACACGTGAGTACGTAGTCATGAGTGTACAAGTACAGGGCAGATTGATGTGTTCCACAGAAAAGCTGACCAGTCACCAACCCAGTAAGTGTGAATATCCCTTGTTCTCATACTGTTGTCTCGAAATATCATTTCCCACTGAAGAACAGAAAGAAAAACTCGAAGCGTTCTCCAAGTAGCTGCTTTTAGGTCTGAGGCAGGTGTACAAGGGAAGCCTGGGACCTTTCTCGGACAAGGAAGCAGCCGGACGCTGTGCGCACCCTGCCAGCAGAGCTGAGGCCAGCTTGTAGCGGGTTCTGCTGGTCGACGGGACAGCTTGAGCATCCACAAAGGTGTCACCTGCCACGGCTCAGACACTCCCGAACTATGCAAGCCTCAGGAGTGCACAATGCACACGCGTGTGCACAATGCACACGCTCGTTGGCCACCTTTAAAAGATGCTGGGGATCCAGCTCTTCATGTGGAAAATGAAAATAGAAAATTGAGAAATTGATGACGCGTTGCTTATTCAAGCTGCGCTGTTCAGTTCCCAAACAGCATGAGGGGAAGTTTCACTTCGTGCAAATGCTCTGGCGACTAAGAAACAGTGACAGAATTGGAATACCAGTATTTTTAACCCTCAGGGGTCTAGTCATTGAGCATCCCAGGCAGCAACAGCACACGCGTGCGTGCACACGCACACGTGCATACACACGCACGCACACGTGTCTTTGAACGTGAGTAGAATCTGCCACCGTGAGGTAGTTTTGTCAAAGGAAGTCGATCCTGAATCCCAATAAGCCCGTCTATCCAACCACAAATTATCAAGAAAGCGCAGGAACTGAGGACTCCCGACCTAACTGTGACTGCAGTCAGTGAGATCTGGATTTTACAAAACTCCACAGGAAATGGCAAAGTTAGAAGACCTGAGCGCCAACAATTAAAACAGAGTCAAAAGGACATTTTAGAAGTTTAACATAGTATTTGAGGATGCAAATTTGGATCACAAAGCTGTAGAGAGAAGAAAGACACTCCCAGGAGAGGCAGAGCAGTCACACTGGGGCGGGGGGCAGGGCTCTCTGGACACCTGCCAAGGGCACTGCGGGAGCCAGCAGGTCTGTCCCTGGCGCTGGAGGTGGCTATAATGACGTCTGTTTATCCCATTTCTGTATCCATGTTATATAGTAAATACAAGAAGAGTTTTAAAAATAAGAAACCCTAAAACTGGACAGAATCCAAGAAGCAAACATTCTTAGCATGCTGCGCATTGCAAGGGTGGTCCTTGAGAGAATGCAGACACGCGTGAGCCGCCGTTCACGCCAGCTGTGCACCTGAGGCTGCTTCCCTGCCCACACCTGGGCCCTGCACAGCGGGAAGAGATCAAAACTGGTGCTTCTCCTGTCACTAGATGGCGCCTGACAAACTACGGGAGAGGGTGGAGCTGCCTGAGGGTCTTTTCTGTCTGGGGCACCGAAGGACTTCAGGAGGCCTGGGAGTGAGCAGCCCTAGAGGCCTGTAGCCTGGGGAGATTACAGAGGTGGTACCGTGTGGGGAACACTGGGCGTTCCAGCCGCAAGAGGGCACTCAGATCCCCAGACATTTGGAACCCAGAAAGGCCACCCCTAGGGTTCCTGCAGCTCTGAGCAAGGGCTTCTCCACACCTGTCCCGTGGGACCTGGGTCCTGTGTAGAACGGTCACAGGGTCAAGTGGAGCTGCCAGGAAGCAAGCGTTTGCCAGGAAAAAAAAAAAAAAACTGTTCAACACTGTAAAGAAAGACAACAAAACCCATTCTGTCACAATGGAGCATTTAGGATATCAAGCATAAAGTTTAAAAGTTAATATAAAAACTGAAAAAAAACTGCAAACTCGGACAGGAAAAGGATCAATAGAAATAAATATAAGATTGTATGGCTTCTTGAAGAAATGGAAGAATATACATGCAGCTTTGTGGTAGGCACTCACAGCGTGGACAAGGCACAGCATACACGAACCGTACAGAAAGATCACTGGGCTTCATCGGAGTGCAGATTTCTCGTCGTCATTAAAAGAATTGTGTAAGGAAATATTCAGGGACCAGCAGTGGTAGTTAGGGTGCTGGAGTCCCACGTAGTCAACCGTGGTTTGAGTCTCAGATCTGGCAGCCTGAAAATCATACCAGGCATGTATGCGTGTGTGCCCCAGATCCCAGGGTCATGGAGGAGAGGCTGCGGGTGGCCCTCCCCTCTTGGAGAGGTTTCTCACTTTCCCTCTCTCTGTCTCTCTCTCTGGTGAACACAATCGTCTTATGGTAAAAACCTGGGAAAAGAAAACATTCACCAGAGCTGAATCTGATAAAGGACTTTTTAAAAAAGTCATTCATATTGATTCAAATGCTGCAGGGCTTTTCCTCCTTCGTTGTGTTTTCCATCGTCAGAGGGCGCGTGTGCTGCAGAGAGGGGAGGGGAAGCGTGCGCCGTGGCAGTGGCGTGGTCACACTGCACTCCCTCTGCATCTCCCCACCCTCTCAGGGTTACGGGACGCACACGCGTCTGTGGTGTTTCTCAAGCCACCTGAGCTGGGGGTTCAAACTGCAGTCGTCACTGTTAACCTCTGGGCTGCAGGGCCGGACCTGAGAAAGGGCTTGTGCTCGTAACTGTTCAGTAACGGAAAGACCGCCCGGGAGGGGCTGGACAGGGCCTGAGCGTCACAGAGGGCAGGGTGGTCAGCGTGGACAGGTGCTGAACGCCGCTGGTCATTAGGGCGCACAGGGCCACTCCGAGGGCCACACCACTCGTGAAGTGCCCACAGTCTGAGTCAGACGGCAGGGCCTGCTGCAGAAAGTATTTTATTAGGGTTCTCCGGCGAACAGCCCACAGGACGTGCATCCGTGTGTGGGAGGAGAGTGGAACTGGCTCGTGTGGTCGGGGGATGGAGGAATCCAAAACTCCCGGGTGGGCAGGCTGGACAGAGCCCCAGGCAAGAGCTGCAACTTAATGCTTTAGTCCAAGGCAGGGTTTCTTCTGCAGGGGAGTCAGCCCCCTTTTAAGGTGTGGGATTAGCTGAGGCCCGTCTACGTTATGAAGATGATAGGCTTTTTCTTTTTCTTTTCTTTTTTTTGAGAGGTTTTTGCTATAGGGTGTGTGCGCTCGCCAGAGAGACAGAGACAGAGAGACAGAAAGTGAGAAATCACCCCCAGGGGGGATGGCCACGCCCCAATCCCTTCTCCTCCATTCTCCTCTCAGGATCTTGGGCACACACGCACATGCGCCCGGCGTGAGTTTAAGCCACCAGGTCTGGGACTCGAACCACGGTCGACTACGTGGGAGTCCAGCGACATAGCCATTACGCCAACTGCTGGTCCCAAGATGATAGGCTTTTTCAGCAGTCAGCTAATTTAGATACAATCGCATCTGAAGCACACTTCTCAGTGAGACCTAGACTGCCGTTCAGCAAACTTGGGTTCCGTGACCCCACCTAATGAGGTGTAGTGAGCCGTCACAGATAATCCGAATGGCCACCAGTGGGAGAAAGGACTCAGAGCTGTGACGGAATAGTGGCCACAGCGCTCTCATCAGAAGTGAAGCACCTACAGGCGCAGCACAGGGTGAATTCCAGAAGCACCAGCCGAGCAAAGAAGCCAGGCACTAATGGGCACATACTCTTCATTTCATTGTGAATTTCAAAAATAAGCAAAGCGAATCAGTCAGAAATGAAAACACCCATTGTCTGTGAGTTGGGGAGGGGTGGACTGAGAATCGGACTAATGGAAATACTCTTATCTTATCTGGGTGGGGGGTATCTGGATGTAGATAGACATTTGGCTACACTCCCTAAGATGTACGGTTCAGAGCACAACACTGCTGGGGACCAGCGGATGGTGTGATGGGTATGCCGCTGTACTCCAACATGGAAGTGTGGTTTGAGTCCCTGGCCACCTATGTGTGCATGTTTAAAATTCCAAGAGGAGAAGGGACCACAGCCTGGCTACCCCCAAGGGGTAATTTCTTGCTTTCTGTCTGTCTCTCTCTGTCTCTCTGGTGAGCACACATGTCTTATAGCAAAAAATCTCTCTCTCTAAAGAAAAAAGAGCATATCACTGCATGTAATTTATTCCCTAGGCAAAAATCAATTACTGTACATAACATAAAATTGTAATATAAAAATATGTGTGCATTACATGTTATAAAATATGTCTGTGTAAATGTATAGCTAGGGCAATCAGACAAGGGGGTATTTCATTAGATCGGTGGATTTGAAGGCAAAGGAGAAGCTGGAAAGGTAAAGGATGAAGGGAGGAAAAATAGAGAATAGGCTTGAAAACTGGAGGCCCCATGGGGCCAGCAGGTGGCAGTGGCTAAAGTGCTGGGCTCCCACAGTCCACCCTGCCTGTGCCTGTGTCCCCAGAACCCTGAGAGTAGAGAAGGAATTCCTTTGGCCATCCCCCTGGGGGGTGATTGCTCGCTTTCTGTCTCTCCTGTGAGCACACCGCCCTGAAGGAAAAATCTCTAAGAAGAAGCTGGAGGCCCACACCAGGAGGCCCAGATCTGATAAGCAGGAGTTTCTTCTCAGGCCTGGGAACCATGGCACAGGCGCTTGGACAAGGGTCAATCGAGGGGAGACCAGCTGAGAACCGTCCAGTTTTCCTGCTGGAGCTGCCCCGATGGATGGCTCTGTTCTGCCAGGGAGCCTAAGCCAGGAGTGGGGACATGTCAACCTGGCTGTCGGCCTCACCATGGCCTGACAGTGACCCAGACCCCGCCTGCTGCTGCTCTGGGAAGCAACTCCATGGGGCAGGTCAGAGCAGCCAGCCAGAAACTGCCACGGGGTCCGCAGCATGGTCTGCAGTCCGTGCACGGCCTGGCGGGGTGGTGGGCGCAGCAGGCAACCACCCAGGGCCGGCCCCTTGAGACAGCGGAGGGATGAGAACAGTGTCAGCAAGTCTTGACTACTGTGCTCATGCAAAATAACGCTGGGCCTGCTCCGGGGCCTGCTGGCTACTTCACAGCAGCTGTATTCCGCGTGGTCAACCACATGGTTCAAATCCCCGACCCGCTGCTTGAAAAGCATGCCGGGCATGTGCAAAATTATCAAAAGAAGGGAGAGGTGGGAGAGGACGGATCGTGGTGTGACCCTGTGCCATTGCGAGATGCCCTCTCCCTCTCCCTCTCCCTCTCCCTCTCTCTCTCTCTGTCTCTCTCTCTCTGGCGATCTCTAAATACATAAATAACAGCATATCTGCTTTATACAGGTTAGTGATTGCTCCAGGGCCCACATTTTATCCTCAGTGGTGCCTGGTATTACCCCCCAATTAGAGTCTAAGGAATTCCAGACAGCAGCAGCAGTTCCCAGAGGACAGAGAACCCAAAAACTACTGGGGGTGTGTCCTATTTCTCTGCAGTAAACCCAAAACGAGGAAAACATAACTCTGAAAAGGATTGAAACAGGCCGAGAGGCGCATGAGTCGGAGGGGCATGGATGGGCGTGACGGGAGGGCCCCAGGGCGCCCGACAGCAGGAGGCGCCGGCAGGACGGCAGGACGGACGGGCCATCCGGGCAGTTTTTAGGTTTATTTTCACAGTTCTTTTGAAGAGTCTAATAACACTGTCAAGGAGACAGGCATATTTTTAAATTATTAACTCTAGGAAAGGGAAAGATTATACAAGAGAAGAAACATGGTCCTGTTCACAACTTGCCTTGGCAGGAACGACTCCTTAGTCTTTGTCTGAGGCAGAGGGCGAATTCTGCTTTAACTGCACCCAGGGAGGAGGAGTGGGGAGGACGGTCACAGAAGGCCGGTTAAGCCTCCGCCTCCGCTGCTGAAGGCCACAGCGCCAGCGTTGGGAAAAGTAAAGAGTCACTTTAAAAGGATAAAAGAAATGGAAATGTTTGTATTAGACACAAAACATGCTCCACTTTTATCTTTCTGTGTAAAATTTTGTTTTCCTTTTTGGTTTTTGTTGCCAGTGGCATGTGCTCTACCAAGAGCTTTCATCCCAGTGGACGTGGCCGCATGCCTGCCCTTCCATTTCTGTGTCCCAGCGGGACCCTGAGCTAGCGCATGCGCTTGGCCACAACAGACACGGTCACACCACAATCCATTCTCTTCCACCTCTCCCTTCTTTTGATAATTTTGCACATGCCTGGCGTGTTTTTCAAGCAGTGGGTTCAAGCCACGCAGCCAGGTTTCGACTGCGGTTGACCACATGGAATCCAGTTTTCTACGCACAGTACGTAACCTCTGTGCTATGGGGCTGGCCTGGATTTTGTATTTCTTTAAAAAAAATTGTTAGTGAAAATACTGTTGCAAATGAATACATATTATACTTGAACTTCTTTAATTCTGCCAGCTTCTAGTATTTCATATTCATTTTTGTAGTAATTGTCATGTGGAAAAGTCACCAACTTCCCAAGTGTCATGACGAAGAAACTAATGCTATAGCTCAGTGGGGCACCGCCCCACGCGCTTGGCCGTTCTGTACAGCTCAGATTATCGGGTCCAAGGTCACTTTTCCTATACTTCGTTCCGCTCTTGGTCAGAACTCTGTGACCGCGCACCGGTCAGCGACCAAGCCCTGCCCCTTTGGTATGCCGGCACCCCAGGAGAGCGAGGGTAAGGGCGTGCGTAACTGCGCCCACCTGGGTAGGCCAGAGGCAGCTTTGCACGTCCAGACCCCAAGTTTTAATGACACTTGCATTCACAGAAGGAGCTGCCCTCGCCGTAAAACGTCTGCGCACACGCAGAAGGCATGCATCTCAGGCCTTCTCCAGCCTTTCCCCCTGCGTGGGCGTTGTGTGTGCACACGTACGTCGATATCAGTTATCCGAGATGAGATGTACCTTCCCAGTGAGAGTGCCTCTGACGTCATCAGCTCCGGTGGAGTCACAGAAGTCCCTGTTCTGGCAGTGTCAGGGAATCTCACCCCTGTGCAAGGGGTAATGCTGGAACTTTGAACAGAAGAAACAAAACTCATACAAATACAGTAATGCCAAAAGTATTTTACAAGGCTGCAAGTATATAACTTGCCCAGTTTTAAAACAAAAATGGCTGAGAAGCAGCGCGTGTTGAATCAGCCTCGAAGGTTGAACAGGCTGTACGAGCTAGGAAGTTACATGATAGTTAAATTGACGCGAGTCCTAAAAAATGACAACTGACCACATGTTAAAATACTGAGTTAAGGGCGAAAGATTGGGTCATTTCCTTGGAATGTTTGCCTATTGCCAACTAATGAATAAATACAGTTTTGCCATAGCGCGTTTGAATTCTTATCCATGAAATTTAATCATGAAATTTGAATTTTAACCATGAAATAGGTGATACCCTTCTGTCTGTGGGTGTGTGTGTATGTGTGTGTGTATGTTTATGTCCTCTTCTTTTTTTTAAATAATTGTTTTTAAATTTAACTTTGTTTGTTTATTTTAATTTGATCAGGGAGGGACAGAGTGAGAGAGAGACAGGGAAAGTGAGAAAGCAAGCCACCAGGTCCAGACTCAAACCATGGTTGGCCATGTGGGAGACCAGCCCTTAACCACCACGCCACCTGCTGGCCCCCACTTCTGTGTTTTTATCACAGTCTTTTTTGTTACATTTCAAGAAACTATGGTCCCGACCAACAGATGGCGTAATGGTTACATTGCTGGACTTTCACGTATTCAACTGTCATTTGAGTCCCGAACCCGGCAGCTTAAAACTCACTCTGTGTGTGTGTGTGTGTGTGTGTGTGTGTGTGCCCAAAATCTTGAGAGGAGAATGGAGGTGACAGGCTTGTGACATGGCCATCGCCCCTGGGGGTTGATTTCTCACTTTCTCACTTTCTGTCTCTCTGTGTCTCCGGCAAGCTCACACATCCTATAGCAAAAATTCTCTCTCTCTAAAAAAAAGAGAAGCCGTAGTCATATTGTTTAGTTTGGAGCTCTGCCAGTCTTCACAAGGCATGTGCGTGAGCACGCACCCCACACTGGGATGTGTTCTGAAAGCAGCGTCGTGCTTGTGTCAGTACCTGCTCTTACTTCTAAGTCACTCTTAGAAAAAGCAGCTCTGCGTAATCTTTAATACCCTCGTTATGAGCTGAGAAACTCAGCCTCGAATCATGAAAGTTACATAATGATGCTGTGAATCGTGCTCAGAGAAGTCAGCTTTCCTGCTCCGTGTGCTCAGGGAGGTCACCTGAGCCATCGTGCTCAGAGAAGTCAGCTTTCCTGCTCCGTGTGCTCAGGGAGGTCACCTGAGCCATCGTGCTCAGAGAAGTCAGCTTTCCTGCTCCGTGTGCTCAGGGAGGTCACCTGAGCCCTGTCGGACGTCCTAGCCAGCTCAGACAGAAGGCAGGGCTGCCACCATTGCTGCCGACAGGGATAGAGGTTTGTCATCTCGTTCGTCTTGCTAAACTCTCCTGTGAGGCACACACACGTGCACGTGCACAGGCAGGTGAGGCACACACATGTGCACGTGCACAGGCAGGTGTACGTGTACCCTGACAAGTAAAAGCATGAGGTGTATTGCAATGAATCGAAACATACGATAACACTGGATTGGGCTATGTCTTTCTGGAGGCCTGGGGAGGCCATCCCCTCGCCTTTAGAGGACGCCCTGCCGTTCGTAGGCCCTGGAGCCCCTCCTCCGTCTTCAGAGCCCACATTGCGTGTCTCCAGCTCTCTCCTCCGTCCAGCTCCCTCCCCAGGTCCCTTAGGCCATCTCTGCACTGCTGAACAGAAGTACCTGAGGCTGCTTTATAAACCACAGAGGTCTTTTTGGCTCAAAGCTCTAGGGGCAGAAAGTCCAGGAGCGTGGGGCTGGTGTCTGGCCAGATTTGGCCTAGGGAGGCAGAAGTGGGCACGCGCAGGGACAGGGAGAAGGAGTCCCACTTCCTCTCTGTGTCCCCCCTCCGACACCCAGCCGACTGCATGGTGCCCTCCCGCAGGGCCTCACCTCTGTAAGGTCTCACCACCCACCTAATGGGCTGCTACAGTTATTTTAATACATAAGTGTTCTAAATGTTCTCAGCTCTGATTCTATCAAAGTAGATTAAAATCAAACATAATGCCCATAAACATGTTCTTCAGGACCTCAGGAGTCCGAGGGATCCCGGCTCCAAAGAGCTGCAGCCCTGTTTCATGGTGCATGTACCAGTCCCGTGTGGTCTGCCAGGCACATGCCGGGTTGTCACTGGAAGGACATGCCATCCCCCTTTTGTGCAATCTCCAAGCTTTAGCTTGTATTTCTTTCTTTCTTTTTTTTTTTTCTTTTTTGTTAGGAGAGAGAGATTTTTGCTATAGGGCGTGTGCACTTGCCAGAGAGACAGAGAAAAACAGAGAGACAGAAAGCAAGAAATCACCCTTCCCCCACCGCCTCCAGAGGGAGAAATGGCCACACTGCAATCCTTTCTCCATTCTCCTCTCTGGATTTTGGACATGCACACACACACACACACACACACACACCTGGCATGTGTTAAGCTGCCAGGTCCGGGACTTGAGCCGCAGTTCACTATGTGGGAGTCCAGTGATGTAGCCATTACATCATCTGCTGGTCCAGAACTTTAACTAATAGTTCTTAATGCTTTCTAGACCTGCTGTGTGAGAAACGGGCACTGTCAGTGCGGTCTCGGCACGGGCCATGTGGGTTTGCCCTGTGAGCTGGGTCCCCTCAGCACAAGCAGGGCTCGTCGAGGCTTCGCTGTCCTCCGGTGCTTCGGTTTTTAATTTGCTTTGGTTTCTCTCATGAGCAATTGCACAAGTGAGTGAGCGTGGGAGGATGAGCAGGAAGGCGAGAGGGGTCCTCTGCCCTTAGTGGGCCTCCTGCCTCAGCCTCCCAGGGGAGTGGGCCCTTCCCTGTGCCCCGCTGCGGCTGGGCCCCACTCTTCTCCTTGTGGAGTGGGCATGAGTACCATGTCCAGCTGTGGGGTTGTTACAAACTAAACCAGACCACGAAGGTAAAATGCATTCTCATTCAAAAATTGCTAAATAAATATAAGTTGTTGTTTTAAGCAAAACTAGGAAGAAATCTGTGCACAGACAGCTTTTGGCTAAGCGCTTAGGGATACAAAAACAATAACTTACAAATGCCCATTAAATGCCTACCCTAGAGATCTGTAATGACTTCTGGCTGAAAAAGAGGAATGAGAGTCTAGAGAAGGAACTGGAGGCTTCAGATGAGGGGGTCAAGGGTCAGGGAACAGGAACCGCGAGTTGCATTTTGATGGGATCTGAAGAGCAGGAGGGCAATGGCACAGAGGCCGGGCGAGGAAGGGTCACATCGGCGGGAGCAGCTGAGGGAGACCGGGAAGCGCGTGTGTCCCGCACCCCGAGCCCGCAGCAGGCCGCGTGTCCAGCGCATCGCCTGTTCTTTCTCCCGCCCACGGCTACACTCCCTGCGCTCCGGTGTGCGTGTGGCGCAGACGGGGCGGCGGTGATGCTGTACCAGTGACCCCACGCACACTTCGCAGGACAGTAACGAAAGCCAAGCGATGATGAAATCTGCTTAACCTTTAAACTGGTGGAGACAAGCCTGGGTTGTCCTTAATCTGGCCCAAGAAGTGTGTAGTTTAATGGGCTTCCCAAGCCGAAATTAGCCCCGAGCCAAAGGGGAGAAGCCATAATGACTAGCTGTGTTTTGAAGCAGCAGCAAGACAGCACTTAGAGCAAATCCTTTTCTCCTTTCAGTTTTGCCAGAGGGTGCTCCCAAGAGCCAGACAGGAGGAGGGGCCGTGAGAAAGCAGCCCCATGGGGAATGGTCAGGCCGCAGGCCCTTCTCCTGCATGTTCCCCTTCGGTTGGAATTTTGGGCACGTGCACACACGGGACCAGCATAGTCCCCCAGATGTCAGGTCAGGGACCCGAACCAGCGGTCAGCCACGTGGAACTCAGTCTTCACCGCCATGCTGCAGGCTGGGTCCTCTTTCTAATCTGTGGCCAAACAAAAGAGTTTCAAGGGAAATGCAAAGACAGATTGAAACTCTTCTAGTCTAAATTTGCTGTATACATGTCAGTATGAACTCTTGAAGTAGCAAACAAATGAACAAACAAAACTCGTTTCCTAACCGCTGCAGAGAGGAACAACGGCCAAGCCGGCAGCCGCGAGCACCCGCTGTGGACTCCAGTGCGAATGTCCGCTCCGCAGCACCAGTGTTCTTTGAACAAACATACAGGAATAGCTACATACATGTATGTGTACAAGTGTGTATATTTGTATATACATACGTGTGTGTGTGTACGTGTGCATATAAGTGGGTGTAGAATTTTAAGTGAAAACTGTTACGGTACAAAAAGACTTTTTTTGAGAGGCTTTTGCTGTAGGGTGCCTGCGCTTTCCAGTAAGACAGAGACAGAGAGACAGAGAGACAGAAAGTGAGAAATCACCTCTCCAGGGGGGATGGCCATGCCGCAGTCCCTTCTCCTCCATTCTCCTCTCGGGATTTTGGGCATGCACGCACACACGCACACACGCCTGGCGTGAGTTTAAGCCACTGGGTCTGGGACGCGAACCGCGGTCGACTACATGGGAGTCCAGCGACATAGCCATTATGCTAACTGCTGGTCCCACTCCGAGACTTTTGTAATGACAACCTGAAGCTCCAGCCCCCCGCTACTGAGAGCGAAGAACAAGAAATGCAGGCAGGTGGTGTGGTGGTTGGGAGTGCTGGACTCCACAGGACTGACTACGGTTCAAGTCCCGGACCTGGCGGCTTACTCTCTCTCTCTCTCTCTCTCTCTCTCTCTCTCTCTCTCGTCAAATTAAAATAAAGATAAATTTAAAAAATAATAATTCTCATATGGCTGGCTGCGTGTTTGAAGTCCCAGACTCTGCAGCTTGTAAAACACACTGGGTGCACGTGCACGCATGCCCAAAATCCCGAGAGGAGAGTGGAGAAGAGGGGATTGCAGCGTGGCCATCCCCCTGGGGGGGGACTTTCTTGCCTTCTCTCTCTCTCCAACAAGTGCATGCACCCTATAATGAGTTTTTTTTAAAGTAGAACAATGAGGGGTTTTTAACTCTATTTACTCTGCAGCTTGTAAAACACACTGGGTGCACGTGCACGCATGCCCAAAATCCCGAGAGGAGAGTGGAGAAGAGGGGATTGCAGCGTGGCCATCCCCCTGGGGGGGGACTTTCTTGCCTTCTCTCTCTCTCCAACAAGTGCATGCACCCTATAATGAGTTTTTTTTAAAGTAGAACAATGAGGGGTTTTTAACTCTATTTACAAGTTTTCGGAATAGTGATTTGGTTCCTTGCATTCCCTAAAGGTGACCAGCGAGTGGGGCTACCATTCTGCACCAGCGTACTGTCACGGAGGCCCCTGCTTCAACCCTCTCAGTCATTAACCCTGATGCTCAAGACCATGCCGCTATGCAGTCACAAGTCCCTTCCAGGTACCTTCAGGTCCTTCTGACTCGGTGGCCCCCATGGCGTTGTGTGGCCTCACTTTCTGAAGTGACAGTGTGGTCTAGGCTGTGTCGCCGTCTCTCCCAGGAGCCCCGTGCCTCTCAGTGAGATGTGTTTAGAGTCCACAGCCTTGGTCTTAGGAGTGTCCGTGGCCACTGGGCTGGCCAGTAGACCTTTGGTGAACAGACCTGGGTGACAGGCTTTTTTCTTTTTCTTTTTCAAGAAAATGCACCGTGAGTTCATATTGAAATTTCCAATACAAATGCCAGAATTTTACTCAACTTTTAATTCCTTTTCTTTCTTTTTTCTTTTTCTAACATGCCAGAATTTTACTCAATTTTTAATTCCTTTTCTTTCTTTTTTCTTTTTCTTTCTTTTTTAAGAATTTTGCAGTGGGACACATGCACTCACCTGAGAGAGACAGAGAGAGGGGAAGTGAGAAATCACCTCCTGGGGCAGGGCCACACCGCAATACCGCTCCTCCATTCTTCTCCAGGGATTCTGGGCATGTGCGTGTGCCCAGCGTGATTTTCAGGCTGCCAGGTCCAAGACTTGAACTGTAGTTGGCCATGTGGGAGTCTGGGCCTCAAGCACTATGCTACTTGCCGGCTCCTTAGCTGATTTACTCATTTAACTTTATTTTTGTACCATTTCTCATATACTTAAATCATGTCCTTACGGTCGTCGATGTCATTACCATTTGCTCTGCCACTTTAGTTTCACATTAACAGTGCTTTGAATGCACTAACAAAATGAAAACTGAGGCCCGTTTAAGATTTCTGTCACTTCCTTTTTTTTTGTCTTGGGATCTATCCACTAGGAAGTACAGTCAAATTACTCTGTTTTGTTTTTCTCTTTTACTATTATTATTTTAAAATTATGGTTTCCGGCTTAAATCACTGTGGTTTTTTGTTTGTTAAGTGTTTTGTCACAGGGCACGTGACCTCGCTGGAGAGAGACAGAGACAGACAGAGAGGGAAAGTGAGCAACCACCCCCTCGGGGCAGGTGACCACACTGCAGTCCCTTCTCTGTTCTCTGGGGCTTTGGGTGCACATGCACACGTGCCCACTGTGACTTTCAGACTGCTGCGTCCGGGACTCAAACTGTAATGAGCCATGTGGGAGTCCAGCACCTTAACCGCCACACCAACAGCTGCCCCTAAATCGCTGTTTTAGTTATCTCAAATGATCCTCTTCTGTGTGACCAAGCAACCAAGTCAATTTCTAGTTATACCCATGTTTGACTTCGCTTTTTAATTTTGGGGGGTTGCCTTTGGGAGAATCAATTCTGTTTTGTGGTTAGAGAAAACCGCGCTGTCCCCTCATCCGACCTACTGAACGCTGTGTCCGAGAAAGCAGGCTCCATGCCCACCCCCCCGCCTCTCCCTCCCTGGAGAATGGCCGTCTGGGTACTACGGCTCGTGCCAGGCCGCTCCCACCCCCGGCGGCGTCACGTCGTGTGGGTCGATGGTCACACACGTGACAGCGGGGATGTGTGGGGCCTCGGCTGGAAGGGCCGGCTCTCCTGGCGAAGGCTGGCCCTGTGACACAGACGTGCCTGTCAGGGACAGTGGCTGCGTCGCGTGGGAGCCCTCGGGAGAGAGAGCTCTTGCCTATTTTTCTTAAAATAGCGAACTTTTAAAAACAGCTCAAGTAAACAGCCTCTTCCAGTATCTGTGTGTGAGTGTGAGCAAATGTGTGAATAAGCTCGTGTTGTTTTCTGTCATTCCTTTCCATGGAGTCCTTTTTAAAACAATGGAGCCAAAAATATTCAGATAATGGTTTTAGGTAACACTTCGGGATGACTTCTGGCCCGAGACACAGAGTGTGCCCGTCGAGAGTGAAGCCCGCCCGCTGCTTCATCTGGCTCCTCAGAGGGGCACGCGCTGGCTTGCATTCATGGTTCTAAAGACTGAAGTGGCATCTCCAACAAAGCAACAAACGGAAGAAAGCCGTCAGGGCACTTGGCTGGCCTTCCTGTCGCCGTCCCGGCTCCGAATAAACAGCTCGCCCTGTGAAGGAAGGGCCAGGGCACGGCAGGAAGGAGGCGCCTTCGGACGCAAAGCCGTGCTGAACGCTGCCCAGCGGACAGAGCTGCGCGGAGCGTGGCCCGACACTGATGCCGCGAAGGAGGGACAGCGCTGCTCTCTCGGCCCCCTGGACTCACAAGAACCACGTCCACCCCAAGGCAGAGCCCCTGGCGTTCCCACGGGGTGGCACGTTGTTCTCTCTGTGCGGGGTCCCCAGGCAATGCCCCACAGCTGGGAGGGATGGTCTTCCTGGCTCTGAGCTGGGCACTGCTGGCACTCCCGCTGAGTCCCCAGGCCCTGGATCAGCAGTGCTGCTTCCCGTTTACTGACGAGGAAAGGGAACTTTAGAGGCCAGCTCACTTGCCAAAGGTTATGCAGGTTCTGAGCAGGCGGGCGCCTCTGAACTCCAGGCGCAGACCTTCCTGTACCAGCTCCCTAAAGACACAGGCTTCACCCCAAACCCTGGCCCCTCCCCCAGCCCAGAGAAAGCGACCAAAGGCTCTGGCTGAGAGGGAGTTTGGAACCCAGTTAGAAGACCCCTTCCTGGCTGTTGAGGCCCCGCTGCCTCCAGCTCCTCGAGTGCTCTCGTGTGGCGGGTGGCGTGTTGTCTGGAAGCTGCACCCTGGCATCTGGCCGGCGACTGTTCCCCAACTGAGGCTCCTGTTTATTAGTTTGTATCTGACAAATTCCCCACGAGCAGATGTTGTCGCCCACACGGCAGCTTTTCAGTGGCGTCTGTGTTCCTCCCGTGTTTCCTGTTACCCCATCCAGCTAGGAGGGACCGGCATAGAGAGCGCGGGTTGCCCCACAGTGGCAGCGCCTGCCCAGGCACCTCCCCCGAGCGCCTTGCAGTCGGTCTACTGCTCTTGCTGCCTGAGTCCGAGAGTGCTCATGTCCTCCGGAGAGACAGCGGCCGAGCGGGGAACGCACTCCCGGCTGGGCGTGGCCGCGCTCAGTCTGCTGTCTTCACACCTTCAGCCTGCCAGGACTTGGGGTGTGTGTGCACACATGCCCAGTGTTTCCCAAGCTGTCAGGGACAGGATTCGAACCATGTGGTCAGCCACGTGGATCAGGGTCCCTTAACTGCTGGGCTGGGGCTGGCCCATTGCCCTCCACTTTTTAAATTTAATTTTTATGTAGTAACTATATTTTCAGGCAGGTCTCACTAGGTCACAGTCCTCCTGGTCAGCCTCCCGAGGAGCCGGGAGTGTACACGGTGCCCAGACAGGTCACCCTGGGGAGCGGGGCCCTCGGACCTCTTCTGAGGGCTGCCCGGTTCACAGCATGTTCTCAGCTCAGTTACACTCTGTTAGGTTGAATTCATCCCAGGTTTGTTTTAATACTAACAGAAGCTGACATGAGAACAGACTGGGAGTTACAACCAGTAAGAAGGGGCCAGCAGCTGGCATGGCAGTCAAGGCGGTGGACTGCCCAGCTCACCCGCGGTTGGAGTTGCAGACTGGCCGCTTGGGCTCTCACTTTGCCTCTCTGTGAGTGCACATGCCCTGCAGCAAAGTTAAAAATAGCAATAATAAAGATAAAAAGAATTGAATAAATATTTTAAAAACTAGGAAGTTGTGTAATGAGAGTATCCTGGTCTCTGGAGTGCAGCCACTGATTCAGGACACCTGTCCACAGAAATGGCAGTCACAGGCTCGGCCGCATGGCAGTAACGCGGCTGGCCCCGGGAAGGGATGCCTGGTTCTCCCTGGGCCTTCCTGAGCCTGCTGGGTACACGTGCCAGTGAGCTGGGCTGGCTGAGTCTGGAGGGGACCACACGTGGGCCCCTGCTGCAGGTACCCCTCTCTCACTCTCTCTCTGTCTCTCTTTCCCATGGAAGAATAAATGAATAAACTTAAAGGCAGCGAGGGTGGGGCCTAGCCAGTGGCATGGTGGTTAAGGTGGCTGGATCCCACGTGGTTGAATACACGGTGAGCCCTAAGCCCTGCGGCGGGAGACGGGGCCATGTGCGTGCCTGCCCAGACTCCCAGCAGGAGGAAGAGATGCTGAAAGAACTGTGGTAGACCGCACTCTGGCCGGAGGATCCAGGGCTCTGCCTGTCTCCTGCATGCACAGGCCCTCTGGCAGCCATGAGATGACTGGCAGTTACGGTCCTGAGCCCCTGTCCCAGCCTGCTTCCCCCAACACTGGCTCCAAGTCTCAGACTTCACACTGAGCTCTGCGATGCTGGGGGAGCTGCGGAACTGCACCCCGTCCTGGTCCTGCCCACCTCTTTGGTGCCTGGAGCCATTCCTTCTGCTTCCAGAGAGCTGGCGGCTTCCAGCGCTTTCCCAGCCTCTCCCTGAGCCACCCCCCCCCCTTCTTTCTTGCACAAATGTTTATCTTCACAGGAGGACAACTGTGAGCCAGAGGGACAATAGGGAAGAAGGACGTCCCAGGTTCTCAGCCAGGGGCGAGGGCTGAAGGCTAGGACAGTGGAGGCCCTCTTTAAGAGCAGGAGCACAGAATGCAGAGGGCACAGTGCAGGCGTCTTGGAAGGCCCACAGGGGAGAGCCGGAGCTGACTCCTTAGCCAGGGCCTGTGCGCTCCTGTGGGGAGGAGATGAGCTCCGCAGTGGAAGCCATGCTGGAAGTGAGGTTGGGCCTAGGAAGTCACTGTTTTCAGGGCTGAGCTTTGCCTGGGCCCTGCTGCCCTGGAGAACAGCAAATGGGATTCTGAAAGACAGCTTACTGTAGGGGACGTCCCTTTCCACGTATGACTAGGTAGGAGTCATTGATGCGCCCCTCCCGTTTACCTAGGAGGGTGCCAGGCACAGACCCTCCAGCCCGTGCACTGTGGACGGAAGTCTGACTGCTTTTTCCTATGTTTCCAAAGTCCTTTCAAGAGAGCCTAAGAGAAGTCAGGCCCACAAACACTGACAGAACATTGTTCCCCCATTTAACAGGGTCCTCCCTGCATCCTGTCCTGGCAGAGTATCTATGAGATGTATATTCAGCTGGTTACAGTATGCTATTCTGCTAACCTCTTCCCAAGACACAGAACCTCCCTTTCCTTGAGATGTAGATTGAGCATGTCCTTGTCCATCTCTTCCCAGGACACAAATCTTTCCTTCCAATCACCAGCCTCGGGATTGTGGAACCCACCTATGACCTACAAGTCCCCTCCCCCTTCACAAGTTCTGCCTTTTTAGGCCAGACCAATGGAAAATCTCTTCACTAGATTATGTCTGTCAATCTTGAAAACAAATAAAAGGAACCCCTGACTGTGATCACCCCGAGAAAGGCATGTATGCCTCTCCTCTGGGCCTAGGTCACTCATATTTGGCTTGGAAATAAGCCTCATTATTAATTTTTAGTTGGTTGTTTTTCTGTCCACAGCCCCATCACCCGTGGGGAATGCTGAGCCACTGCCCAGCAGAACAAGACAGCGGTCCGCTCAACCGAGCGCGGGCTGGAGAACTTGTGCCCACCTGGCCTGAGCCAGCCCTCCTGGGCACAGGCTGGCCTCGGGGTCCAGCTGCCGTCCACACAGGCTTTCCCACTTCCCCAGGCCGGCTCTGCCCCCTCCTTAGCCCTCTCTACCTGCGACTCCAGATCCACTCCAGACCACAAGACCTGAGCGCCCCAGCGACAACGCTTTCTTCTTTTAACCCTCATGTCCAGAATTGTTTTTTACCTGGTAGTGGCCAAAATGAGCCTCCTGAGAAGGTAAACAGATGGGACTGTGGTTTAAGGGAGAAGCAGGATTCTGGGAAGTGTTTCTGTTTTAAAAAGTGAATTCTGGGGGACCAGCAGTTAGCATAATGGCTATGTCGCTGGACTCCCATGTAGTCGACCGCAGTTCATGTCCTGGACCCAGTGGCTTAAACTCACATCAGGCGCATGTGCGTGCGTGCCCAAGATCCAGAGAGGAGAATGGAGGAGAAGGGATTGCAGCATGGCCATCCCCCCTGGGGGGGGGGGATTTCTTGCTTTCTGTCTCTCTGTCTCTGTTTGTCTGGGGAGTGCACACATCCTATAGCAAAAACCTCTAAAAAAAAAAAGAATTAAAAAAAAAGTGAATTCTGGGACCAGTAGTTAGCATAATGGCTATGTCACTGGACTTTCATGTAGTGGACTGCGTTTCGAGTCCCGGGCCTGGTGGCTTAAACTCCCCGGGTGCATGTGCGTGCATGCCCAAGAGCCCGAGAGAGGAGAATGGAGAAGGGATTGTGGCTTGGCCATCCCCCCTGGGGGGGGGTGATTTCTTGCTTTCTGTCTCTCTGTCTCTGTTTGTCTGGGGAGTGCACACATCCTATAGCAAAAACCTCTCTGAAAAAAGAAAAATAAATGAATTCTGTTCTAGAGAAGGAGGATAGCCTAGCCCATGCAGAGGCAGAGGTCAGAAGGGCCAGAAGCCGGTTGGAAGAAGGAGAGGTGGTGTCACAGCCTGCCCAGTCACAGAGGGCAGGGAGGCCGGTCAGAGGCCACCCACAGTGGTGCCCAAGCCGTGGTCTGCAGCCACCATGCGCTGGGGACTTGTGGTGGGCCAAACAGATCCTAGCCCTGCCTTGCAGTCCAGAGCGACAGATGGAAATTAACTAAATCATCACTTTATTTTAAGCAGTGGCACAGGCAGGAGGCACAGCCAGGCCTGTAGGAGGGTGGTGGCAGGCCTGCCTGGTATTCAGGCAGCCAGGACGGCTGGCACCCTGAGGAGGCCACAGCTGTACTCCTCCTGTAAACTCAGGGGGCCAGTGACTGGACAGGCATCTCCCAGAAGCTTTGTGGCAGGAGGGGGCCTGGAGCTGAGGAAGAGCAGGGTGCTCCACTCCGGGCAGCAGCCTACGCTGCTCCTGCTGGGACGGCCTGCTGAGCCCTGGGGCTGCAGTCAGTGCCCTCCACTGAGCGCACACGCAGCTGCACATACGTCTGCCATAGGAGCTGACGGGTTGTGAGCGAGAGGGCGATTTGCAAGGTGCCTTCTTAGGTGTGGTCCGGGCACTTGTGCCGACCAGCAGAAGGGCCTTCGCAACCTGGCGCTTGTGGGAGGGGGCAGGGTGTGCTGAGAATTGCCAGGGAGCGACCTAGAATACCCCGGAACGACCGACCGATCCGGTCCGCCTGAATGCAGAGCCCGTGGCTGCGTGCTGGAGCTGGGTGCTGGCGCTGGTCAGCGCCCCTTTTGCTAGTGTCGCTGAGGCCTTGGGCGCAGTCTGGGGTGCAGACTGCAGCTGGAGAAAGCAGAAAGGCCCCTCCCCGGGGGTGGTGGGCCGACTCGGGCTGTCCTCCAGACGGCACGTGGCCAGGGCCGGTCAAATTCGCCAGTGGCTGTCGCACAGAATCGTTCGCAGCCTGTAGGTGCCGCAGGCGCTCGCACAGGGTCTGGCTTGGCCAAACCTCTCTGGGCCTGCAGGCGCCGAGGCCGGGCTTCCGCTGTCTGGCAGGGCGCCGGGCCGCGGTGCAGGCGCGTCCGGGGGCGTGTCGGCCGGGGCGTGCTGGGATCCGGGCTCCGGGGCGTGTCCCGGCTCCGGGGCGGGGCGCCTTGCAGGGGC
>NW_006159840.1:6984022-6991443 GCF_000334495.1 Tupaia belangeri chinensis | reverse complement strand
CTGGCCGGCCTGTGCCTGGCCCTCGGGTGCCTGTGCGGCGCCGACAAGCTCCTGAGGTGGGTTCGTCTCCGGAGGTCCCCACTTGCCGGGACACCTCGGGAGGCACCGGGCCGGGCGGACGAGCTCCTTGGAAAGGCTGGCGGGGCGGTGGGGGGAACGCGGAGTTTTAGGCCGCGTGCGGTTTCTGGCGAGCGCTGCCCTTCCTCCTTCCGAGCGACCCCGTGGCCGGCCTGCTGCCTGGGAAACCGCCTGTGGCAGCCTGTGCGGGCCTGGGCCAGCCCCGAGTACCCGGCTCTGTTTTCTGTCCCACTTGGGTAAGGTCGGGCTTCTACCTGGATAGCAGGTGTGGGAAGGCGCGTTGTACTGTTTCAGGAAGTGCCTCTGCGTTTTACCGTTTAGGTTAAAAGGCGACATTGGATCTCAGTGTTCCCAGAAAGTATTTTTCTGAAAAAGTTCCTTGTACTTCATTCGTGGTCAGTGGAGCTGGTGAACCGCCAAGTGCGAGGCCAGTGGCCCGCGGTCCTCTCAGGTGCCCGGCTGCTCACTGCTGGCCCAGGTCCTCCGCAGGTGCCCGGCTGCTCACCACTGACTGGCCCGCGGTCCTCTGCAGGTGCCCTGCTGCTCACCACTGGCCCTGTCCCGGGCTGCTCACCGCTGGCCCAGGTCCTCTGCAGGTGCCCGGCTGCTCACCGCTGGCCCTGTCCCGCAGCAGGTGGCAGAGGGTGGTGGGGGTGCTTGGCCCAGGCTCCTGAGCCCGGCGTGGTCGCCACCAGGTTTGGAAGAACACAGGGCTGACTAAAACCCAGTGCATCTGCCCAAGCCCTGACTGGGTTTGAGGACTGGATTTCCCGATTTCCCTCTGCCTCCTTCTGGCTCCTCAGCCTCTCCTTGCTTTCTCCGGGGTGGGGTGATGGTCCTGGCCATCCTGTCCTCCCTTCTCGTCTCAGACCTTGGGCACACATGCTCACATGCCCAGGGTGGTTTTCAAGCCACAGGACCCAGGACTCAAAGGTGGAGTCTCCATGTGCGATCCAGCCACCGCAACCTCCACACCGTCTGCTGGCTGGCCAGTCATTCTTTTAGCTGAATTTCGGGTGGAGATGTTGCAGGGGTCCTGAGGATGGCGTGTTTTGTAAACTACTGACCCCTAGAGGTCCTGGATCCTGGCCCTCCTGCATCAGTTTCCATTGTGTGAAAGAAGGGTGTGCACCTGGGGGCACGGCGGCGGTAACTCTTCTAGTCTGATTGTCCTCCCTTTGCTCTTGTACCGAGAGGCTGTGCGTTAGTTGGGGCACGCAGGGAGGCCCGTGCCGTCCTAACTGAATTGTCCACTTACTCAGCAGGTCTGGGCTGTTTACAGGTGCTGCTGTGTAACAGCTCGGGCTGTTTCACCTGCAGTTTTCCCTCACAGATGCGTGTACCCTGAATGGTCCGTTTCGCTTGCATTCCTGGGTCGCTGCACTCTTCCCACCTCGTTGAGGCTCTCTGTGAGCCCCACGGCGGGCTGTGATGCCCTCGATGTTGAGCCCCCGAAGCTGGCCAGCAGCGCCCGCCCACGCATCCTGCGTGTGAATAAACCGCACAGCTGAGGGGACGACCCACATGTGGAGTCCTGGTCACACGTGTCCCATAGCTTCTCGGTTTGCAGGGCGGTGTGTGCCGCGCCAGGTTGGGTAGTGGACCGAGCGGGGTGTGTTGCTGCGCCGGTTCTGGTGGCACAGGCTGTGGGGTGCACGTGCCGGGTTTCAGACAGCAGCCCCGGTGGCATCTGTGGCGCCCTGTACCAAACCAGAGGAGCATGGCATCCGCGCCAAGGATAGGGTAGGAGGACCAGGGCCGCGAGGCCTCAGGTTGGGTTGTGTTGCCACGTGAGTGTCCCACAGCGTGCAGCTCTCAGGGTCTCGTGGCTGTCAGGGATGCAGCCGAGGGTCGCCGTGTCCGTGCGTCCCCAGCTGAGCCATTGGAGAGTTGCCCGTGGGGCAGTCACTGCCTCAGCAAGGCCCTTGGCCACACCCGTCCCCACCCCTGGCCTGCTGTCTGCTTCATATCTTCTTGCCACCCACACCCCGTTACACCGCGTGTTTCTTAGCTGGCGTGGTTACCGCCTTCCCACCGGAACACGCACTCCAGGGGTGCACAGCTTGGTCTGTGCGGGGCATCCCTAGCCCCATGGTTCGCCATGTTGAAGGAATGATTGAATGGGGAGATAGGTCAGTTCATTGTCTCAGGACCTTCAAAAAGTTCTTGAAATTCTGTTCCTCCTGTCTTAACAGCCGCAGCCACGAGTGGAAGAAGCTGATTATAGTTCAGCACTGGCCTGCCACGGTGTGCGAGGTGAGCTCTTCGGCCTCAGCTGCCCGTGGGGCCTGGGAAGCCCCATGGAGAGCTGGTTTACATGCGTGTGCCTGCCACGGGGCCTTGGGCTTGGGGAAGCCCACACAGAGCTGGTTTACACGCGTGTGCCCGCCGTGGGGCCTTGGCCCCGGGAAGCCCACACAGAGCTGCTTTACACGTGTGTGCCCACCGTGGGGCCTTGGCCCCGGGAAGCCCACACAGAGCTGGTTTACACGCGTGTGCCCGCGGTGGGGCCTTGGGCCCCGGCAGCCCACCAGCTGGTTTACATGCGTGTGCCCACTGTGGGGCCTTGGCCCCAGGAAGCCCACACAGAGCTGGTTTACATGTGTGTGCCCGCCGTGGGGCCTTGGCCCCAGGAAGCCCACACAGAGCTAGTTTACATGCGTGTGCCCACTGTGGGGCCTTGGCCCCAGGAAGCCCACACAGAGCTGGTTTACATGCGTGTGCCCACTGTGGGGCCTTGGCCCCAGGAAGCCCACACAGAGCTGGTTTACATGTGTGTGCCCGCCGTGGGGCCTTGGCCCCAGGAAGCCCACACAGAGCTAGTTTACATGCGTGTGCCCACTGTGGGGCCTTGGCCCCAGGAAGCCCACACAGAGCTGGTTTACATGCGTGTGCCTGCCGGAGGGCCTTGGCCCCGGGAAGCCCACACAGAGCTGCTTTACATGCGTGTGCCCACTGTGGGCCTTGGCCCCGGGAAGCCCACACAGAGCTAGTTTACATGCGTGTGCCCACTGTGGGGCCTTGGCCCCAGGAAGCCCACGCAGAGCTGGTTTACATGCGTGTGCCCGCTGTGGGGCCTTGGCCCCGGGAAGCCCACGCAGAGCTGGTTTACATGCGTGTGCCCACTGTGGGGCCTTGGCCCCGGGAAGCCCACACAGAGCTGGTTTACATGTGTGTGCCTGCCGCAGGGCCTTGCCTTACTTGTGGCAGAGGCTGGAGTAGCCCCACAGAGCCGGGCCCCAGGCTGGAGCTTCATCGGCCCCCACAGGGTAGTTCTGGGCCTGTCCTGGTGTGGGTGGGAGTGGGACCCTGTGACATCCCTGCACTAGGACACCTTGCCCTGACTCCCCTCACCTGGGGTCCCCACCTTGCATCTCTGAGCCTCACAAGAACTTAAGGCCCAGCCTAATACCGTGTGACCCACCTTAATTTGATTTCATCTGCAGGTCTGTTTTCAAATAAGGCTGTGTCCCCAGCTGGGGCGAGACGTCTTTGTGGAGGACACTGTCCAACCCTCCAATGGCCTTGACCGTCTCTCCCTCTGTCCATTTTACTAGAAGTCCTGTTAAAATCTCTCCCTTTTCCCTGCTCTGCAGAGACCCAGGCTGGGCCGTGTGTCTGCAGCTGCCTCGCTGTGCCCATCTGCTCATGCCCTGCCGCCGGGCACCCTGCGGTGTGCACAGCCTGGCCTGGCATTCCCTGTGCAGTTCCCAAATGTTTGACCCCATTACTGCGCTGGCCCTAATCTTACTGACCATGCTTCTGAGACTCTGGTACAAGTTCTCCATCTGAGGTCCCTTAGAGGCTGCGAGACAGAAGGAGCAGTGCCTGGGTGTCGCAGCTGGCGCCCCCTTGCTGCCAGGGCACCTGGGCTTCCCACCTGGGCCCTGGGACCGAGGGTAATGGTGTTCTCTTCCACTTCCCCGCTGAAAGTAAAAGTCCCACGTGTGACATCAGAGCTTGTACTCGGGAGCTGGGACTCACTCCGAGCCACCGCCCTTTGGTCATCCGACTGCCCTGCACACAGGCCTGCAGGCCTGGTGGTGCACTGTTTCTGCCTCTGCCTGGCCTGCCCCTTGGTGTGGGGCGGGGGTGGAACGGACTGAATGGCAGGAAGTCCAGGCACTGGGTCATGCCAGCGAGGAGTCCAGATGCCACTCCCTCGGAAGGTGGCGGAGGTCCTGGGCTCCTGCGGAGGACCCCAGGCCACTTGAGCGTGCTCTGGGCCAGCACCAGAGGACTGCCTGTGGGGCTGCGACCGGGGGTGGTGAGCATTTGTGAGGCGTCTGTGAGTGTGTCTCGTTGTGGCCACATGCACTGAAGGCCTTCCCACCTTGAGGCTGGAGCAATGAGCTGCCCACAGATCAGCGACCCACAGGATGACACGTAGGGAGTTCATTTCACAAAGGATGGCCGTGGTCTGGGCTGGCTGTGTTGCAGTCCTGGCCTCTTCCTCAGCTGCAAGAGCCGAACCTGGGCCCTCCTCTGAGGAGGTGTGCACAGTGTGGGGGCTGGGACACACCTACCTTGGGCATCCCATGTCCTCGGGGCTGGGCGGCATGGCCTCGGAGCCAGCCTAGGAGCCGAGGAGTGCTTGTTGGCTGAAGGGCCATGGCTGTCCTCGGCCAGGCTACCTGAAGGGGTGCGTGCGGAGACCTAGACGCAGGGCCAGACGAGATCCACGTTGGCGCTGGTCTTCCCGCCCTCAGTAGCACCGTGGCAGTAGAGGGGATGGGCGGCTTTGTCACCTCAGTCCTGCGCTTTGTCAGCCACTTGGTCAGTAGATGCCACCTCTCACTGGTATGTCATCACCTCAACCGTGAACGGAAGCTATTTCGTACCAGAGGCGGGGCCAGTGGGGCCTGATGCTCCCGGGGTCCCTGTGGGCACTGGGCATGGCTACTTCTGTGCCCACGTGGAGCAGCTCCACTTGAGCTCGGCCTCGGAGTCCCTCACCCCGTCACGGGCACTGCCGAGACTCCACCCTGTGCTGTGGTCTCCACTGCGGAGATTACGGAGGCACCCTTGTTCCCCTTGGCTCTTCTTGTCGGCTCCACATTTTCAGTGTTAGTTATTTCACTGGTGGATTTAGACTCGTATGTGAGCAGGCTTGGGCTTAGCAGGGATTCGCAGCTTTATGCTCCAAACTGCTGTCTACTGCATGGAAAGCAAGTCATTGGTGGGCAAATGAAGTGTTTCCATCCGATCGACTTGATCTGCAGGCACACGAAGACAGCAGCAGAAGCAGCAGTCACTGTTGAGTCCTGTGCACCGAATTGTGGAGGACTGGCCTAGACTACCCAGCCTCCGGCGTTTTCTGCGAACGTGTTCCAGAACACGCTCCATACAGATTAGCGCTAGCAGTTCCCTGTGTTCGTACTGGATCCTAGTGACGTACCCCGAAAGAGGCAGGTTGCTAAATGCATTTACATAAACAATGATCTAATGTTTTTTCTCTGTGTCTTTCTCTCCAGGAAGTTCAGAATGACTGTAGCGACCCTCCGGATTACTGGACAATCCACGGATTATGGCAAGCATCTAATGCCGTGGGCGCGTAAACGACCGAAGGAGCTAGCCGGCTCCAGACTGGGCTTGAGTGCAGTCTGACTATTTATCTTATTGCTTTGGGTAGCAGTCTTTCAGTGAACCCCATCCTCGTTTAAAAATACCGTTAGTCCTTCTAAGTAACTCTAATTCTATTGTCGTTTAGTTCTGTTTTGATAGAACAGTAACAATTTAGTTTAAATATGTGTCTAGGGATTCTGAGTGTATTTTAGGATTGCTAATTTTTTTTTTTTAATGGTTTTTGCCAGGGCACATGTACCTGCCAGAGAGACAGAGAAAGACTGAGAGGGAAAGTGAGAAATCACTTCCCGGGGCAGTGGCCATACAATCCTTTGTCTTCCGTTCTCCTCCGGGGATTTTGGGCACACATGCACGCGTGCCTGGCATGATTTTCAAGTCTCCAGGTCTGGGACTTGAACTGTTGTAGGTCATGTGGAAATCCAGTGCCTTGACTAATGTGGCACCTGCTGGCCCCTAGGATCACTAAATTTTAATTTTCTAATTTTTTCTTTAAATTACAAATATGTTCTATTTTTATAAGTAAAACTATACATATTACCGTAGATGTAAAGATAAAATAACACACCTGACACTTCACGGACACCGCCCCCGCCCCCTGGTCTGTGCCTTCTCAGCTTGTGGTGTGTGCATGGCCGTGAGGTTAAACTGCACATCGCTGTGCCCCAGAGGGGTCGGCCCTGTGCCACTGCTCTGATGGGAGGAGCACATGCTCGTTTCTTGGGAACGGGGACAGGAAGAGCACAGCCTGAACGGGACCCAGGTGGCCTGCAGTTCTGCTTTCTCCCCAGGCTCGCTGGTGGCCTTGACTCTCCGTCCCCGGCCCTCTGGCTTTCCCGGATGTGGCATGCTGTCCTCTGGCATCTGTGCACACAGCGTCTGCTTCCCTTACGAGGCTGGAACGGAAACTTACAGCGCTACTTCCTCCCGTCCTAGTGCAAAGCTTGTCGTTTCTGCCGACACTGAGGCCACGTCAATGCCCCTGGTCGGGGGCTGTGGGGTGCCAGAGGCTTAGGGTCTGACGGCCTCTGCGTTCGCGTTCAGAGAATGAGAGTCGCCCTGTCCAGAGTGAGATGGCGTCTGCTCAGCCCCCATCACCGGGTAGTGGCTGCAGAGTCCTGAGCAGGGGTCAGGCACCCGCAGATCACCGAGCAGGCATGCAGCAGCCAGGCGGCCTCGGGCTCCCTGCACGGTTATCTGCTATGCCTCTTTCACAAAAAGCTGCCGGTCGCTTTGTTCCTGGTGCTTTAACACAACTCACTTCCTCTTCAGAAGGGACTCACTGTGACGGCTGTGCCTGAGCGTTCCTTGCATGCTGGCGTGGGATAAGGAATTCCTAATGAGAATTTTCCTTTTGTTCTCTGCAGGCTTTAATGAAGGTGCTTTTTTGTGTTATATAAAGCCCGTCTCTTTACACCGAGACTGATTTTCTTTTTTTGTATTCGATTTGAAGGCCTGACAAAGGTGGAGAATGTAATCGATCGTGGCACTTCGACTTAGACGAGATCAAGGTATGAACTGTCAGTCACTCTCCTGCACGTTGCTCTTGCGGTAGGTCAGCTCCTCTTCTCAGGGGCGCTGCGGTGCCGTGTTCATGACGGGGTCGTGAGTGTACTCGCCAGGGGGAGCCCTCTGTGTGGTCTGGGTAGTTGCCGATCCCTGGCACCCGCTCCCTGATGACATAAACATGGGCTGTTCTCCCTGCCCTGGCCCACCACTGCCGTGGAGCTGAGCTGGGAGCTCCCGCTGGCACCGCCCTG
>NW_006159840.1:6979448-6983004 GCF_000334495.1 Tupaia belangeri chinensis | reverse complement strand
CGGGCGGCCAGCAGGAGTCGGCTCGCTCGGGGGGGACGTAGGTCGTAGGCTGTGGTGGCTGTGGACACGTACCCAGGGCGTCCCTGGGAGACGGGGAGCAGGCTGCATGAGTGATGGAGTGGGACGTGAGCTAGAGCAGGCGTGTGAGGGTTGGGGTGGGGAGAGGAGCAGGAAGGCCCTGCAGGCCCTGCCCACGGAGGAGCTTGGCAGACAGAGGCCGTGGATGTGGACCGGGAGATGGGGCGTCCCCAAGGCAGCACTCAGTGTGGAGAGCTGTCACCCTGAAAACGTGATCAAAGCGTGGCCTGGGAGAAGGGGGACATGTGGCACATGTGTACAGGCCACATGCTTTAATCACGCTTTCAGATTGGCCACGCTCCACAACTCAGGCTCACACAGACTGGCTGTGGGTGTGTGGAGGGCACGTCAGGCAGGACCCTGGACTTCGGCTTGTTAACGAGCTGGGTGTCGGTGTCCTTCCCAGCCACGGGGACCTGGCTTGCAGTCGGGTTTGGAGGAGGTGTGATTGAGAGTGTTGCGGGAACAGCAGGGGGGTGGAGCAGGCTTGGTAGTCAGCACAGAGTGGGCCTTTAGGTGTGACCAACATATGGACGGCGAGTCAGAGCCACAGGAGTGGGCATGGGGAGATGGGCGAGATGGGCCGGGCAGGCCTGGAGGAGCCCGGCGTTTAAAAGGCGGCTTAGAAGAGCTTGCCAGTGGGAGGAGGCCCAGCAGGAGCGGGGGGACGAGAAGCACTGATGGGCTTGGATCCATGCGTGGAAGGCCAGAATACTGTCTGGGTTAAGGACTGGAGGTCACAGCAGGTGCCATCACGAACCTTGGCTGTCCGGAGCAGGCCCAGTTCTTCCCTCGTGTGGTGTGATGTCCCACTCAGCCCTTGTTCTCAACAGAAGGGGCCTAGTTTGGGCAGCAGGCTGTATTATCACCCTAGAGCATCCCCAGAGGGCTGATGGGATGAAACAGGTTGTGGGGTACAGGCACATGGGAGCCGGGGCGGGAGGACCACTGGAATGGGAACAAGTGGAGGGGCGCTGGAGAGCCGGGGCACTGGGTGTCCCTGTACCTGTGTGCTGGCTGTCCCCTGGCTGCTATGGTCGGGCGTGTGGGGAAGCAGACTCGAGCTGGCAGGACTCAGTGCAGGGGGGCTGGGGGAGCTGCCTGTGCCTCCCCGCCGCCCAGCCTGGACTAGCTCTTCTCGGAAATGTTCGAGTCTTCACCCCACTGTGCTCTTTTTAGAGCGGTTTAAGGTTACAGAAACACTGGGCACAAAGGGCCGCTCTGATCAGCAGCGCCACCATTAGGGTGTTACGCCCCTTGCAGCTGGTGAGCCCTTCCGGTTCCCTGTGGCCGAGTAAACTTACCGGTCATTTCCCATGGTCATTTCCTCCGCATGGCCCAGTTCACGGGTCTTGACAAGGCACAGCGTCCCCTTTACGGTCCTGCTGAGTCATTTCACCACCCCGTGGATCCCTCGTGCTCCGCCGGGTTCCCCCTTTCTTTCTCCCAAGCTCCAGGCAGCCTCTGACAGCACTGCTGCCCTCCAGCGCAGTTCCGGGCCACCCCGGAGCCGGAGCGGAGCCTGCAGCACGCAGCCTGCTCAGGTGGGCTTCCCGCGCTGGTTAATGCTCAGACTCATGGCCCGGTGGCCCGCTCTGCCCGGGCTGAGCGGCCGCGCCGTCTGGCGTGCCAGGTGGGTTACCCACCCCCGGCGAGATCACCAGACTACCTGGGTCTCACGTCTAGGTATTACCTTAAGGAACCCTTCATGGTAATTCATTTTCTCACCGAAAGGTCACGAATCAGCAGAGCTCAAGTCTTTGAATATGTATCCGTTTACCAAAGGTGCCTTCTAGGTGTGGGGCTCCCTAGGTCCTGCATGGACCTTTTTTCTTAATCACACTTAGGACCTCCTGCCGGAGATGAAGGCGTACTGGCCTGACATCATCCACTCGTCTCCTAACCGCAGCCGCTTCTGGTAAGTCTGGCCGCCCACGCCCTCCGTGAGCCTGCAGTCCCGGCTCGGTGGCTTCGTGAGTGCCTTTGAGGGCTCTGTGGGAAGTCTGGCAAACAAGATGGAGCCCACCCTCTGAGGTCGAGAACCCCAACAGCCTTTGTTCTGGAAACAACCCTTTGGTGCCCTCTGTGGTCACTCTCTTCTTGATTCTCGTTTTGGGATTTTGGGCACACACTCAAGTGCTGGTGTGAGTTTCAAGCCTCCGGGTTCGAGACTTGAGTCATAGTTGGCCACACGGGAGTCCAGCGCCTTAACCCTGTGCCACCTCCTGACCCTGCCCCATTTCTAAACTAGCAAGAATAACTTCACCTTGCAGAGCTGTGAGACCAAGCAAACACGAAACCTTTGTAAAACTTCAATCTGAGGGACCAGCAGATGGCATAATGGCTATGTCACTGACTCCCACATAGTTGACCGTGATTCGAGTCCTGAACCTAGCACCTTAAAGCTCACTCAGGGTGCACTTTCTGTCTCTGTCTTTCTGGCAAGCGCACGTGCCCTTAGGGAAAATCTCTCCAAAAAAAATTTTAATGTCTTTGTGATGCCTAGTAATAAATAAGCAAACATAAAGGACATCATACTTGAGTGCTTTTGGAGCATCGATCGTCACAGCACGGTCATTCTCCCGAAGGGTGATTTCTTGCTTGCTCTCTCTCTGGTGTGCACACATGCTCTATAGCAACAATCTCTCTAAAAAAAGAAAATGAAGAACTTCAGTCTGAAATAGTCTCAGGAACTGCCAGCCTCCTTCCGGAGTACAGGTTGCGGCTCATTCAGAGACGTGGTTTAGGCTCTTTTGTCTGTGACTGCCCTTTAGGTAGGACAGACGGGGGAGCCCCAATAACCCGAGAGGTTGAAGGGCATGGCTGAGGCACCTCTGAGCAAGCACAGTCGCGTGCCTCTTCTCGGCCTGCTGCTGGGAGACGCAGGTCCAGCACACCCGGAGGGCGCCCCCTGCGGTGTGACTTCAGGGCATTGCTCCCCTGCGCCTGTGGCTTGTCGGTCACGCCACCTGCCACGTGGAGTGAGGCGGACGGCTGGTCGTGGCCAGCACGGAGGGACGGGCTGCTTGTGCAGTTGTCTTTTAAGCAGAGGTTTTGCTAGGTGCCCACAAGGTCGATAAGGCGGGCCCCCCTGCTCCACACAGACGCTCTGCTGGGGGACACAGAGCGCTTCGGTGGTGACCTGGCTTTGTAGTTTCCGACGGGACATTTCACCCGCAGGAGGCACGAGTGGGAGAAGCATGGCACCTGTGCCGCCCAGGTGGACGCGCTCAACTCCCAGCGCAAGTACTTCGGCAAGAGTCTGGCCCTGTACAAGCAGCTGGACCTCAACAGGTGAGTTCCCCGCAGCCTCTGTGCCGAGAGCGTCCCATCGTCCGCAGCCCAAGGCCGGTCAGCGGCCGCCGCGCGAGACCTCGAGATGGGGCTGGTGGTCGTTCCCGAGGGATGCGCTCGGGCCTGCCGTGCTCTGCGGTCCCTCCGGGTCAAGACCGTGCAGCATGGACACAAAGGCCCCGCC
>NW_006159840.1:6978936-6979336 GCF_000334495.1 Tupaia belangeri chinensis | reverse complement strand
AGGCCAGAGTCCCTCGGGCCCTAGAGAGCACCTGGCCTGTGTATGCTATCAGCAAATTCCCTGCTCTAGGACTGGAGAGGGCAAAATTCAAAATAAGATCCCTCATGTTTTTCTTTATAAACTATTATTACAAATTAGCTTTTTCATAGGTCAGTCTGGCTGATTCACCTAAACAGTCACAACATTTTACCCATTTTAAAACATGAAGCCAGCAACCCTGAAAACTGCAAAATTTCTTGGTACTGAAATGCTCAGAGCTCCCACAGGTAGAGAGAAGAGGACCGAGGCACTCAGAGCTCCCGCAGGTGGGGAGCCGAGGACTGAGGCGCTCAGAGCACTCACAGGTGGGGAGCCGAGGACCGAGATGGTCAGAGCTCCCGCAGGGGGGGCCCCTGGAACC
>NW_006159840.1:6960865-6977703 GCF_000334495.1 Tupaia belangeri chinensis | reverse complement strand
AGTGGGTCAGAGCTCCCGCAGGTGGGGAGCCAGGCCCGAGATGGTCAGAGCTCCCGCAGGTGGGGAGCCAGGACCGAGATGGTCAGAGCTCCCGCAGGTGGGGAGCCGAGGACCGAGGCGCTCAGAGCTCCCACAAGTGGGGAGCCAAAGACCGAGGTGCTCAGAGCTTCCTTAGAGTAACCCTTTGCAATGATTGATCAGAGCATTTCACGTTGCACCTGCATAATTTTATACACCTGCTTATTATGGTATTCTGTTAGGGGTCTCCATAGCAGTGCATTAGGAAATGGTTAAAATGCTTGTTCCAATGCAGTTTTCTAGAATAAGCCTGACTGAGTCCTAAATGAGTTGCCAGTGGTCTTTTTAACGGTGTGGCAAGTAGGTGGTCCTGCGTGTGCCTATCCCAGCTGGCAGTGGCATCAGTACTCCCTGCTGAGAAGGACCCGGGCCACGCGGGGTGGCCATGCCCTGCAGTGCATGCACTAGGAGTGAGGGAAGGTGGGGCTGGGAGCTGTTTATGTACTCTCCTTATGAACAGACTTAGCTCCTGAGCGGCAGGAGAGAGGACTTGAGCTTTGCCGTAAGGTGCGTGTGCTCACGGTGGGAGAGAAATGAAGGGAGGTGAGAATTCTCCCCCGGGGAAGCCACGCCGCAGGCCCTCCTCCGCGTTTTCTCGGGCTTTGGGCCTGCCGACACACGTGCGTAACGTGATTTTCAAGCCACCAGGTCTGGGACGCAAACCGCTGTCACCCATGTGGGATCCAGCCACCTTAACCACTGTGCCCCCTGCTAGTCTGACAAAAAGATGCTTTAGGAATGTCTTAATTTTTACTATAAATGATGACATTTGGGGAAAAAAAAAAACAGGAAAGGAAAGTGGGCCTTTATTACACAACTATTTTTTTTATTTTAGTAAGCTGCTTAAGTTTGGATTAAAGCCATCTATCAACTACTACCATGTAAGTCTTGCTTTTAGCTTCTTGAATAACGCGTATCTACTGTCATTTCGTCCTGAGAGCTGCATTGGGTGTGTGTGTCTGTCTGGGTGTCGCTGTCACAGTCCCCTCCCGTAGCAGAGGCCTTAGGCACAGACCATGTGCCAGCTCTCAGGTGGGGTCTCCCTATGCTCTCTGTAGGCCGTGGCACTGGAGTGCACTCAGCTCTCTGACGGGCTGGGAATTGAACCGGCACCTCCCGGTTGGCCCTGCTTGCTCAGCAGCCACCTTCATGGTTGCTCCTGCAGCTGGTTGAGTTTGAAGTGGCCCAGCCCCCCAGCTTTCCTGTTTTAAGTGGATCTTAGCTAAATGTTGTTTACCTGGCATAGCCAAGTGCAGACCAAGGCCACCTGTGTCACACCGGCAGGGACTTGCCACATCTTCTCAAGAGAAAAAGGGAAGTTGATTGCGCAAGAGTGCCCAGGGTCCGAAGCCGGAGGTGCGTCAGCCTGCCTGCCAGGAAAGAGAAGGGCCTTTCAGGGGCAGCTCATGGGCTGACGCACCGTGTGGCGGCGTGCCAGGCTCCGCGGCGTCTGCACTGCAGGCGCCCTGTGGTTTGCTGTATTGGGGCCGTCGGACCCTGCACTTTCCATGTCCCTGTGTGATAGTTTTTGGGGCAGGGTGACCTGACAACTTGGGCCAGTGGTTTTGAAGCCAGATTTAAGGCCCCCAGGCAAGAGTTGTGTGTCCCAGGTTCTGGGGAGCAGGTAGAATGTGCAGTTTGAGAAAAGATAGTCTTTTTTTTTTTTTTTTTTTTTAAGAGAGATTTTTCACTATTGGGCACGTGCTCACAGAAAGAGAGAAAGTGAGAAAGAAGCCTCCTCCCGGGGAGGACGGCCACACTGCAGTCACACTGCAGTCTCCTCTCCATTCCCGTCTTGGGATTTTGAGCACACGCACATATGCCCAGCGCGAGTTTCAAGCCACTGGGTCTGGACTAGCACCGCAGTCAGCCATGTGGAAGTCCAGCACCATAACCACTGAGCCGAATGCTCTGTCCAGCAGTCACCGAAACACACTGAGAGCCGAGTTGAGAGGAAGAGGCCATACCAGGGACGTGCCTGGCCTCTCTCCTAAATATGTATTTAGGCAAAAGAGAAACAAAAGTTCTTTTTAGAGGAAGTTTTCTTTAGAGGATTAGAAAGGTAAGGGTTATTCCTGGAACGGAGATTTCATATCGATAAGGGGGCTATGACTGAACGAGGCCAAAGGCTGGACAGCGCAGGCTGATTCGAGCTCGTCCATCAGGTTGCACCCCCACCGAATCACCTGCCGCCCTTTCGGGCAGGAGGCAGGGAGCTCGGGCGCTTTAGCCCTGTCCCTGCAGTCACCCGTTCAGTCCTTAACCCGGAGCGGTTGTAGAGCGTGGTGTTTCTACCGCTCCCAGCATTGCGCCACCTGCTGGCCCCAGGCACATTCAATTGCATAATATAATGTCCTGTTGCTTCTGTTTTCATGATAAAAACGGATTTGTTCCATAAAACTATATGCGCAACTGTAGAAATGTATGCAGGACCAAGTCTTAGTGGCTAGTGAAAATATGCACAAGTAGCTGTTTCCCACCCCAGTGTGTGTCTCTGTAAATAAGCGTGCCTGGCGCAGAGCCAGGCCCATCCCACAAGTCATCCGCAGTGCGCTCTGTGGCAGAGCGAGTGGGCGCAGAGCCGAACAGTGGCCCGGCCACCCACAGAGCCTGGACCTTCCCTCTCCGGCCCTCTCTGGAGAAGGCCTGCAGCCGGCTGCCTCAGGAGCTGCAGAGATCCTTGGAGACAGTCTGTGTTTACTGTAGGGTGTGGGTTTCAGAGGTCGCCGATTCTAGTGGTTCTGGGGTCTAGGGTCATGGCTGGACGTGGTCCCCACCGCCACTGCAGCGCTATCCGCATGGGCCCTATGCCCTCAGGACCTGTTGGGAGAGGAGGGGTGTGTGTGCCCAGAGGCCGGTGGTTGGGATTGGCGTGAAGCAGCAGCCGGCCCATGCCCCTGAGCTGTGCACGGTGGCAGGCCCTTGGCACAGGCGTGGCCCAGTGGGCGGCTGGAGGGCCCATGCTCTGCAGGGTTGGCGTGTCAGGCTTTCCACTCTGGCATCCCATGCCCAGGCCTGCCGCTTGCCCATGTCATGGGGAAACCGGTGCCACTGCGGAGGTGAGGCGTCACTGGGGAGCAGACAGGCAGGGCCGAAGGGTCCCTGGAGCAGCAGTGAGCAGGGAGTTTGCCCTTTAGGGCCCAGTGTTGGGGGTAGCAGGGCTTCTGTGAGGGTTATTCACTGTGGGGTGGGGTGGCGGGACTGAGACACAGCACTCAGTCAGCGAGGGTGGCCATGGGAGGTGGGGCTTCAGACGAGACTGCTCTGGAGGAGAGAGGCGGGCTGCTGCCGGTGCCAATGCAAGAGCAGGGCTTGCGGGGAGGGCACCGCAGGGGAAGGTGGCCGGTGGGCAGGGGCCCGGGTCGGCCGTGTCCTCGCCTCCGGGACGGGGCTTCATTCCCACACAGTGGTCTGAGTCTGTCTGCAAGCCAAGGGAGCCAGCAGAACTGGAGTTGTGAGCTGTGTGTGTGTGTGCTGGGAGCTGTGTGTGTGTGTTGTGAGCTGTGTGTGTGTGCTGGGAGCTGTGTGTGTGTGTGCTGTGAGCTGTGTGTGTGTGTGCTGGGAGCTCTGTGTGTGTGTGTATGTGTGTGCTGTGAGCTGTGTGTGCTGTGAGCTGTGTGTGCTGTGAGCTGTGTGTGTGTGCTGGGAGCTATGTGCTATATGCTGGGAACTGTGTGTGTGCTGTGTCCTGGGAGCTGTGTGTGTGCTGGGAGCTATGTGTGCACTGTGAGCTGTGTGTATGTGTGTGTGCTGTATGCTGGGAGCTGTGTGTGCGCTGTGTGCTGGGAGCTGTGTGTGTGTGCATGCTTTGAGCTATATATGTGCTGGGAGCTGTGTGTGTGTATGTGTGTGTGTGTGCTCTGCTGGGAGCTGTGTGTGCTGGGAGCTGTGTGTGTTCTGGGAGCTGTGTGTGTGTGTGCATGCTTTGAGCTATATATGTGCTGGGAGCTGTGTGTGTGTATGTGTGTGTGTGTGCTCTGCTGGGAGCTGTGTGTGCTGGGAGCTGTGTGTGTTCTGGGAGCTGTATGTGTGTGTGCATGCTTTGAGCTATATATGTGCTGGGAGCTGTGTGTGTGTATGTGTGTGTGTGTGCTCTGCTGGGAGCTGTGTGTGCTGGGAGCTGTGTGTGTTCTGGGAGCTGTATGTGTGTGTGCATGCTTTGAGCTATATATGTGCTGGGAGCTGTGTGTGTGTATGTGTGTGTGTGTGCTCTGCTGGGAGCTGTGTGTGCTGGGAGCTGTGTGTGTTCTGGGAGCTGTATGTGTGTGTGCATGCTTTGAGCTATATATGTGCTGGGAGCTGTGTGTGTGTATGTGTGTGTGTGTGCTCTGCTGGGAGCTGTGTGTGCTGGGAGCTGTGTGTGTTCTGGGAGCTGTATGTGTGTGTGCATGCTTTGAGCTATATATGTGCTGGGAGCTGTGTGTGTGTATGTGTGTGTGTGTGCTCTGCTGGGAGCTGTGTGTGCTGGGAGCTGTGTGTGTTCTAGCTGTGTGTGTGTCTGTGTGTGTGTGCTCTGTGCTGGGAGCTGTGTGTGGGCTGGGAACTGTGTGTGTGTGCATGCTTTGAGCTGTATGTGTGCTGTGAGCTATACCTGTGTGTGCTGTGTGTGTGCTATGAGCTGTGTGCATGTGTACGTGTGTGTGTGTGTGTGTGTGAGGGTCACCTCTGCAAAGACCAGACCGTTAGACTTGTTTCCTTCGAAGTCCCACTTCTAATGCAGTTTTTTCTAATGGCAGATTCTAGATTTTAAAGACGCCCTTACCAGAGTGTATGGAGTTATACCGAAAATCCAGTGTCTTCCGCCAGAGCAGGTCAGATGTGCCGGGTTTTTGTCACCTTTCCCGTCTTTCTCAAGAGGTCATTCTGCTTCCCTGACACTGTCCTCCCATGGAATTTCCAGGGGCAGAGTTGCATTTTCACTCTGTGTGTGTATGTGTGAACAAGTACATGTGTGCACTCATGTGCGAGGGTGTCTGTGTTCATGTTTGTGCTGTGCGTTCACATGTCTCTGTGTGTACTTGTGTGTTTGTGTGTCCAGGCATGTGTGCACACTAGTGTATACATGTGCAACTGTGTGCACACATATCTGTGTATGCATATCCAGGGCTGTGTGTGTGTGTGTGTGTGCGGGCGTGTGCCATGTGTGGGTTTTGACAGCAGGTGTGTCAGGAGAGGGACGGGAAAGAGGAGGTGGGTAGTGCTGCAGTGGGGCTGCCAGGTGTCCCAGGCTGGCCAGCCTCACGTCCCTCGGGTCTGGGTCCGACTTGCAGCTGTGCGCGTTCCCTGTCGGCTGGACGCCGTGGCCAAGGCACTGCCACCACAGAGCCGTCTCCCGCCGGGCCGGTGAGCAGCCGTGGCTGTGCAGATTTTCCCAGACGCCAGGTGGTTAGCATTTCCTAAGTCAAAAGCAGCTCCCTGGGTGGCATGGTGCTTAAGACACTGGATTCCCACAGACTGACCACAGTTCGAGTCCTGGACTCAGCAGCTTGAAAGTCGGGCTGGGAGTGCGTGCGTGTCCAGACTTCTGAAGGGAGAATGGAGAAGGGACTGTGGCTTGGCCGTGCCTTCTGGGGGGTGATCTCTCACTTTCCCTCCCTGTCTTTCTCTGCTTCTCTCTGGCGCACACGCACCCTGTGGCAAAAACCTGGGGAACAATAAAAGAGCGTCCCTCCCACAGAGCTGCTGACTGGCCTGGGCAGGTGTCCGGTGAGGGCTGGTGATCGGGGCTCAGGCTGAGCTCCACTGTCACAGCCGAGTCACACTGGGCCCCTGCTCGGACCTGGAGCGTCTCCACTTCATCTCCAGGGGGAAGACGTGCAGACCATCGGCCAGATAGAGCTGTGCCTCACCAAGGAGGACCAGCGTCTGCGCAACTGCACCGAGCCGGGGGAGCGGCCGGCGGGTGTGGCAGCCCAGGGCCGGGAGCTGGCGGTCTGTGAAGACGGCCCGGTGTTTTACCCCCCGCCCAGGAGGGCCTGGCACGGACAAAAGCAAGGCAAACCCACTGTGCTGTGAAAAACTCCCGGAGTAAAGCCACCCTGCTGTGTAGAACTCTGGAGTAAAATCGCACATCCGTAGCTGTCTGACGGCGAGCTTCTGTTTGATTGGTGTTTTCTTCAGCGTCTGAGCTGATTTCTGTGGAAGAGGGACGAGCGTGTGCACACACAGGCAGGCGCCCCCACCCTGCACCCCGCACCCCACACCCCGCACTGCTGTCTCGTGGTAAACACGCTCTTCGTCCTGCGTCCCGGAGCTCTTCTGCAGCGAGGTGGTCGGGCAGGTGCCCTGGGACCTGGGCCAAGGGGCCCGGCTCAGCTGTCCCTAGCCTGCGTCTTCCTCCCAGGGCTTCACGTCCACAGTGTGGCGAGCTGGCCAGGACCCCTGCTCGCCTCGGAGCCTGGCCAGTGTCCAAGGCGGTGTCTCCTGCTTAGCTCAAGGGTCAACCACACGGCCAGAACTCCAGGACACAACCCTGTTGCCAGCTTCTCCCGTGCTGATGGCCTGGTGTGGTCACGGACGTGTCCCTGGAGGGTCCTCTCACCCTGAGGGTGTCCAGTGACCGCACCTGGCTCTAGACTGTCCAGCTGGTACTCATGGCAGCCAGCCATCGGGCCCGGTCGGCTGTACACCCCCAGTTGTCGGGCCCGGGCATCCGTTTCTGTGAGTCTCTTCCTCCAGCTGGAGACCCACAGGCTTTCGCCCCCTCTGTCAGCAGGGAGCCAGATTCGGGCCACCCATTTGTCAGAAACTGACGTGAGCCTCACGCACATGGCGAGCCCTCGGGCGCCCCTTCCCTTACATGTGTGAATGCTGCCAAAGTGTCCCTGTGCGGGAGGACACCTGAGGTCTGCCACTCAGGGCTCCCCACCAGAGCCACCGTGTAGTGGCAGGTTCACCTGCTCTCTGCTCTTTGTAAATCTTGTTTCTGTTTGTCTTCATCAGAATATTATTATTATTTCTTTCATTTAACAAACACTTAAACTAGAACCAGCATGTAGCGTGTGGTTAAGGGGCTGGATCCCACATGGCCACCTGTGCCATTTGACTCTCAGAGTTGGCAGCTTCAAAAACATGCCAGGCATGTGTGCTTGTGTGCCCAAAATCCCAAGAGGAGAGGGGAGAAGGGATCGCCACACGGCCTTCCCCCAGAGGTGGTCTCTCACTCTCTTTCTCTCTGCCCTGTGTCTCCAGTGAGTACGTGCACTCTGTAACAAACTTAAAAAAAACTTACTATATTCTAGGCGTGTGTTAGCGCTTTGGAATATTTATGTATTTAATCCTTAGAACAGCCATGTTTTCTGAATAGTCAGATCTGTAGAAGCAACAGTGCGCGAGTTAGTACGTGTGCTTATGTCAGGGTGGTGAGGACGATGCCGTCCCACATGCCCACAGCCAGGAAGCAGGTCTGGCTGCCCTGGCGCACGGTGGTCAGCACTGCGCTGAGAAAGCTGATCCCACGTGACTGACTGCGGGCCCAACCCTGGCCTGGTGGCTTGAGAGGCCTGCCGGGTGCACAGGTGCCCCAAGTTGTGGGGATGGGTTTCTGTCTCCCTGGTGAACACACATGCCCCCTGGCCAGTCCAAAAGAGAAAGCAGGAGTGGTGTCGCAGTCTCTCCGTCCCGACCAGGGTGGATTCGAACCCCCACCGCGTTAACAGAGACCAGTAGGTCCTGCAGACAGATCGCGGGGCGTCGTTGGGTAGATCCAAAGCCGTACCTTCGTCTTCCTTTAGGACAGGGAGCTTGCTTCCCCGATGCTGTAGGGAGCCCAGTGTGGCCGAAGGCGCCACCGTCCCCACCTCGTCTTGGCCCCTCGCCCGCGCCCTGTCCCTTTGCCCCTTCCCTGAGCTTTCTGTCTCCGTGTTCCTCATGGGCTCGCCAGCCCCGGGCTATGCTCCTCTGCACGGCTGTGCTGAGAGTTTGGGAACGGGGACAGGGCTGCGTGCCCCGGCTGGCCTGCACGCTGTCCCTCGTGATGGCTCACCCCTCAGAGCCATGTGAGAGGCTGCCATTCCCTCTGAGTCACGCTGCAGATGACCTCAGCTGAGTTTGCAGCTCTGCTGTTTCCAGCCGAGCCTGCGGACTTGAACAGACTTCATTCAAACTGCATCTGTTTTACAGCCAGGGGTGGGGGTGTCAAGGAACGCAGTGGAGGGTCACGATGGCCAGACACGCTGTTGGAAATCTGCCTCATTTTAGATTTTTGCCACAGGACATGTGCATTTGCCTGGAGAGAGACAGAGATAGAGACAGTGACAGTGAGAGGGAGAGGGAGAGAGAGAAATCCCCAGGGGATGGCCACGCCACAATCCCTTCTCCATTACCTTCCTGGGGTCTTGGGCACACATGCATATACGCCCAGCGTGATTTTCAAGGCATCAGGCCTAGGAATCGAACTGCAGTCGGCCATGTGAGAGTCGAGCGATGTAACCACTATGCCATCTGCTGGCCCCTGCCTCGATGTTTTTAAAGCAAGCCTTTAAGAAGTAGGGCATGTCTGTTACTCTGCCAGCCTGGGCATTTCCTGGGTGTAGACAGGGCTCTAGGAGGGCGGCCCCTCGGCAGAGTGCAGGGTGGAGCATGGTGGGGTACCACTGCTGTGCACTTCGTCCTGTGAGGGGTACAGCTGCCGTGCGCCTCGTCCTGTGAGGGGTACAGCTGCCATGCGCCTCGTCCCATGAGGGGTACAGCTGCCAGGAGCCTCGTCCCGTGAGGGGTACAGCTGCCGTGCGCCTCATCCCGTGAGGGGTACAGCTGCCGTGCGCCTCGTCCCCGGCGTGGTCTAACGGTGAGTGTGTGACTTCCGGGCCAGGAGCTCAGTAGCAGGTCGGAAGTGAGTGTCCCAGAACCGGGTCAGATCCCACAGGGACAGGCACCTGGTGAGAGACTGGGAGGACTTCTCATGGGCGTCTGGCTGAGGGGCCCAGCACGCGTTTCACTCAGTGGGCAAGTAGGTTGCAGCTGGGTGAGGCCAGAGCGCTACCACAGTTAGGGGAGGCCGCCCCAGGCCAGTGAGCTGAGCTGGGGACGGGGTGTGTGTGTGTGTGTGTGTGTGTGTGTGTGCGCGCGTGCGCGTGCGCGCCCAGCTGGACGGGATCTGTCTGCCATGATGTCACAGAAGAAGCCAGTGAGCTGAGCTGGGGGCGGGGTGTGTGTGTGTGTGTGTGCGCGCGTGCGCGTGCGCGCCCAGCTGGACGGGATCTGTCTGCCATGATGTCACAGAAGAAGCCAGTGAGCTGAGCTGGGGGCGGGGTGTGTGTGTGTGTGTGTGCGCGCGTGCGCGTGCGCGCCCAGCTGGACGGGATCTGTCTGCCATGATGTCACAGAAGAAGCCAGTGAGCTGAGCTGGGGACGGGGTGTGTGTGCGCGCGCGCCCAGCTGGGCGGGGTCTGTCTGCCATGATGTCACAGAAGAAGCCAGTGAGCGAGCCCTGGAAGGTGCAGAAGCTGGTGTGGGACGACAGGAAGCCACCACAACAGCAAGGGGAGAGGTTGTCCCCACCAAACCCACGGCCAGCCCTTGGCCACTGCAGCCCGGGCCACTAGAGCCCCCGCTGCCCTGAAGGGCACCAGAGCTTCCCCGAGGACACTGGGCCTCCCTGGCAGGCAGGGGCCGTGTCGTCACTGAGAGTGTGTCACTGTCATTAGGTGGTGAGTCTCACTCTGAGTGAGGTTCCGTGGTCTCTCCTCGAACCCCCTGACAGCAGGGGCACAGTGATGTCACCGCCACTCTGCTCCGGTCGAGATCTAAGGTCACCATGGAGCTGCACATCCCACCGCAGCCACCAAAGGCACTTCTCCTTTTAAGGTCTAGCCATAGGGTGCGTGTGCTTGCTAGAGAGACAGGGGAGAGAAATCACCCCAGGGTGCTGCAGCCCCTTCTCCACTCTCCTGGGGTTTGGGGCACACTCACGCCTGGCGTGATTTTCGGCAGGTCTGGGACTTGAACCGCGCTCTCCATGTAGGAACCCAGTGCCTTAACCACCACGCCACCTGCTGGTCCCTAGCAAAGGCACTTCTTAGTTCCTGCTCTCCCCACTGCTGGCCTGGCCAGCCGTTGCCAGTCGGGAGAGCTGCATGTCAGGTGGCCAACACTCCTGTCCTGGCCTGCCGGCAGCCCCGCCCCATTCTGGGGCGGCAGGTCAGAGACTGTCCACTCAATGGCAGCGGGTGTGTTGGCGCTGCCCACCTGCTCTCCAGGCTCTGCTCTGTGCTCTCCGGACCCTGGGTGGCGCTCCACTCACCGGGCTGAGCAACCTCCGTTTCTACTTCCTGCCCGGCCTGCTGCAGACCTGCTCCACCTCAGCACTCAGGAACCGGCCAGCTCTGTCATGGCAGCACCTGCCACACTGCGGTGCCGGTCAGGGGTGTGCACCTGCCCTTCCTTAAACGAGGAGCTTCTTACTGACCCGTCGACATGCATCGCACTTGCTGAGAGCCGGCCTCGTGGGGACCAGCGGCGAGCAAGTGGCTGAGAGCCGGCCAGCCTCTCGTGGGGACCAGCAGTGAGCAGGTGGCTGAGAGCCGGCCATGTGGGGACCAGCAGTGAGCAGGTGGCTGAGAGTCGGCCTCATGGGGACCAGCGGCAAGCAGGTGGTTGAGAGCCTCTCCTCCCGGAGCTTCTGTTCTGGTAGTGACAGGGACAGAGGTACGTAAATACTGAGCATAGGGCAGGGCACCTGCTGATGAGCAGGAGGGACAGAGGCAGGGACAGGAGAGGGACGTGGTTACGGATTGCAGAAGACAGTCGGGGAGCCTTTATTGAGAGCAGAATCTCAAACAAGAACCTGGAAGGGGCCGGCAGCAGACCAGGGGCAACTGTGGGCTGCGATGGCATTACCACGTGGGCCCGGGTGTGGTCTGCATGCTTCCATGCAGTGAGCCTGGGCCACACGGAGCGAATAAATCGGATCAGAGACTTGTGCCTTGCCACACCTGCACGCGGGAGGCTCGCCCTGGCTCTTGTTCCTCCTGCGGCGTTTCTGTGCACTTGGGATCAGGCATGGGAAGACTTCCACCCGGTCTCATGGCCGCTGTAAGCTGCACTGCAGGTATTCCCGGGGCTTGTCTCTCGCCATGTGTATCCCTGCAAAGGGCCAAAAAATGCTTAGGCGAAGTTAAAGCCAAGCTTCCACGCATGCTCCGGCTCGCGGGATGAAGAATGAGCGGGACAGACCTGGGTCGGAGTCGGCCCTGATGCGTCGTGAGCAGGTGAGTCTGCTGCATGTGGGGATGGCTACCTTCCCACAGAAGCGGCAAAGCTAGGACTTCAGCGAAATCTTCGAGGCAGTGAGAACAGCTCTATGTCATGTGATGTCTGTGCAGGCAGCCCTTCGCACCTGTGTGCGACTGGAGCGAGTCTTCTGTTTTAGACAGAAGGGGTGGAGTTCGCCTTTCAGGCCCAGGTGATGAGGCTGCTGGGCAGGCGGAGGTGGAGGAAGCTGGGAGTCAGTGGGCGCCGTGGCCTTGCTGCTGGTCGGCTCACACGGCAGGCAGCGGCTCAGCCGTCCATAGTCCCCGTCCAGGGAGCGGGCGTGGGGCAGCTTTCCCGGTCCACGCTCCTTGTCGAAGAAGCGACTGTCGTCTTGACCAGCAGATGCTGGCCCGGCTGGAGGGGGCCTGGTGGCTGGTGGCCGTCGCCATCTGTCCCAGTCTTGTGTTGCTGAGTGTGTGGGGCCACAGCACGAGAGGCAAGCTCCCAGGTGTCCCCAGTGGTGAAGTGTTGGCGCCCATTAGTCACGCCTGAAAGCCACCTGGATGTTTTCCTCTGCATGGTTTAGGGCAGGCCAGAGTCAGCTGATCAACAGACAGCGTCTTTGCCAAGGGCGCGGGGCCTGGGGGCGGCTCCATCTAAGTCAGCGTGGAGCCCAGTTTTGCTCCAGCTGAGGCTCCATGATAAAGCCTGGAAACCAAGCGGCTTCTGATGTGGGGTAGCATGGGGCGCACTTGCCGATGGCAAAGGATCTGAGGTGTGGGTGTGTCGGGCAGGCACGAGGGACGCGTGTTCAGTAGAACCAGGAGAACTCTGGCCCTCATGTGTGAGTAACGCATGGTCATAGTTACAAGTTTTTTTCACATTTATAATATACATTCCCGACATGAGGACATTCCTGTAAACGGGATATATACATATGCCTATCAGGTAGGATCCTTGCAGTTACAAATAACAAAAAAACTGAAACTCTCTTTACAAACGAAGAGAATCACTTGACTCAGGTCATTGAAAGCATTTGGCTTCGGGACCAGCAGTTAGCGTAATGGCTATATCGCTGGACTCCAGCGTAGTCGACCGCGGTTCCCGTCCCAGACCCGGTGGCTTAAACTCACGCCGGGCGCGTGTGCGTGCCCAAGATCCCGAGAGGAGAATGGAGGAGAAGGGATTGCGGCATGGCCATCCCCCCAGGGGGGTGATTTCTTGCTGTCTGTGTCTCTGTCTCTGTCTGGCGAGCGCATGTGCCCTATAGCGAAAAACCTCTCCAAAAAAAAGAAAGAAAGAAAGAAAACATTTGGCTTCAGGCACAGCTTGATCGGGGCCAGTTCATTTTTCCTCGGGTCTCTGGGCTCTATCCCCCACATGCTGGCTCTCTCTCAGCCCGGCTTCTGTGCCATTTCTTTTGTAAGGAAAAACAACTTCTCCCCTAGGCCAGGTCTCCCTGAACTCATGCTCCTGCTTTCCTTCTGCTTCCTGTGTAAGGGCAGCCCCCAAGCCCCGGGTGTGTACTCCTTGAAGCTGGAAGTTTCTGCTGGAAGGGCCAGTTTCACCGCTTACGTTTAATTACGATGCACGCTGGGCATTTCACGTGTGTGTTCTCATTTCATTCTCAAAACAGCTCTGCAAAGTATAGTCCTCGCTAAGAACAAAGCAGACGAGTTAAGCTGCGTGAGCAGGGACATAGTGGTGAAGGGCCCTGACCTGGACGACACCAGCCTGGTCCACGTCCCCTCACACAGAGCCTTGGTCTTCGTGAGAGGAGTCGATGAAGCTGGAGGAACAGCCCTGGGGTCTGCTGTGCCTCTCCGCCACCTTCTAGTGGTGCTCAGGGCAGAGGCTGGAGCTGTGTGGTCAGCGGAGAGCGGCATGGCTGCCCGTGTGCAGGGCAGAGGCCGGAGCTGCGTGGTCAGCGGAGAGCAGCGTGGCTGCCCGTGTACCAGGAAAAGGCTGGAGCTGCGTGGTCAGCGGAGAGCGGCACTGCCCGTGTGCAGGGCAGAGGCCGGAGCTGCGTGGTCAGCGGAGAGCGGTGTGGCTGCCCGTGTGCAGGGCAGAGGCCAGAGCTGCATGGTCAGTGGAGAGCGGCGTGGCTGCCCGTGTGCAGGGCAGAGGCCGGAGCTGTGTGGTCAGCGGAGAGCAGCGTGGCTATCCATGCCTGGGGCAGAGGCCGCAGCTGCGTGGTCGCTTGCTCAGCTGGGCCGAAGCTGCCGATTGCAGGCACCCTCCAACTTGCCTTGTGACCGAGGGATTGAGACTTCTCATACACCTTGCATGCCTTTTTACGGTTCTCTTTCTTTGGACCCTGGTGCATGCAAGAAATGAGAGAGGTGAGGGAGAGGCCCGTGGAGCTGCAGTGGGGCCAGGGCATACGTGGCCAGCAGAGGGACCTCCCTGGGGAGATTGTCCTTGGTGCAGTCAGTGGCCTCCCTGTGACCCCCAGACTGCAATGCGGGGAATAAAGGGGCTTCAAGGTCCCCATGCACCTCCTCAGGGGAAGACCTGCAGACCCTGGAGAAGCAGGGAGAGGTAAGGCCCTGAAGAGCGTGTGGCCCTTTATTGTTTATATTTAGAGAGGTTTTTACTACAGGGCACTTGAGCTCACCAGAGACAGAGACAGAAAGTGAGAAATCACCCCCCGGGGAGATAGCCACACTGCAATCCCTTCTCCTCCATTCTCCTCTAGGGATTTTGGGCACGCACGCACATGTGCCTGGCGTGAGTTTTAAGCTGCTGGTCCAGTCCAGGACTCGAACCGCAGTTGACTACGTGGGAGTCCAGCGTGTAACCATTACACCATCTGCTGGTCCCCGTGGTGGCCCTTTAAGATGAGGCTTTGGACAAAACCCCAGGCGTTTGCGTTAGGTGCAGGACACAGGAGGCCTGTGCTCACAGGCATGGCACAGTGCTTCTGTGGACTCAGCCCGTTCCCACCCAGGGGTGGGAGTGTGGTCGCTGTCCTGCATCCAGTGGTGGCTCTGAGAACGAGGAAGGCTGGGCTTGTCCCACTCAGACTCCTGCTCTTCCCGGGGACTCGGAGCTGGCCGAGTGAGCAGTAGCTACCGAGTAATGTCTCGTATTAGGGCAAACTGCGTTGCGGGACACTGTCCACGGTTCTGGAGTGTAGGAGGCGGTGACGGAGGACTTGCAGTGTGTCTGGCAAGTGCACCCCCCACACACAGCATGCATTGCACCGTGCAGCGCGAAGCCGCAGTGCTCGGCCACCGAATGACGACACTTCTAAACCCTCAGGGAAGGACTGGTCGCTTTGAATTCTGAGAATGCGAGCTCTGGAGACAGGTCGAGGCGTCTTCGAAGGAAGATGGTCTCCTGGTACCTGTGACCTTGAGGCTGGGCCTTTGATCTCAGTTCCAACCTCCTCCAGTCTGGGTTACAGCAAGAACTGTGGGTCGTCCGATGAAGAGACTTGCCAGTGCTGCTCGTGGAGCCTGAGCAAGAGTGACTGGACTCGACTCTTGACCTCACCTTTCTTCTCCAGGCGCACGTGCATGGTGGGGCCCTCAAGCCAATGGGCCTGGCACTCAGACCACTCCCTTGGCCACGTGGGTCCAGCGCCTTTACCACACCATCAGCTGGCCCTCATCCTAGAACGCCCTCCGTCACAGGTGGTTGGGAGCTGAGCGGTTATTCGCTCTGTTTCTGCAGCAGCTGCGTTTCCAAGTCAGGAACTAGGGATGCCGACTGCCCGGGGCCATAACCAGGGCCCGACAGAAATCCAGCTCGCTGCCCCTCTTCCTCGGTGCTGTCCCCCTGGCTGCCCTGGCGTGCTGGGTGGCACTAAGCGGTGGGCAGGCAGAGGATGAGAAAGGACGGCCGTGGGGACTCCGGCACTGCACCGGGGCACGCCCCAGCTCGCCTCATGCTTCGCCATGGCTTCCGCCTTCCCGCCCGATGGGTGCACGCCCTCACCCGCGGTTCCCTCTACTGCCCTCCCTGGGAGAGTTGCCCAGCCTCGCGTGGGCACAGCACACTTCCCTGACCTGGATCGTTCTGGCTGCCATTGGTTTACACGGGGGTTCTGCGGAGGGGCTGTCTTCAGTGCCGCTTCGGGTCACTCGCTGGTTATCACACAGAACGCGAGGGAGGACGACGCGGACGTGTGCAACACATCCATGTTTGCGTTCACCTCGGCCATAACCACGAAGGCCAGGCGGTTTGCGTTCACCTCGGCCATAACCACGAAGGCCAGGCGGTTTGCATTCACCTCAACCATAACCTGAAATGCCAGGCGGATTGCGTTCACCTCGGCCATAACCACGAAGGCCAGGCGGTTTGCGTTCACCTCAACCATAACCACGAAGGCCAGGCAGTTTGCCGCGTTTGTGTTAAAATAGTGAAATTATAACGTGAAAATGTGGCTCGGGAGAGTTGAAAGGCGTTTTTGCTTTCCTTTTGGTTTTTCTGTTCAACTATGGCTTGACCCACTGTGCAGACTGACCTGGCTGGGCCCGAGGGTGCCCAGATATTTGGTCCACAATTACTCTGGTATGTCTACGAGACTGTTTTGGATGAGCTTAACGTTTAATGGGTGGTTTTTGAGCGAAGCAGATCTCCCTCTGTCGTGGGGCCTCACCAGGTTAGTGTGAGACCTGCAGAGAACAACTCCCTCCCCGCGTAAGGGGGGGCTGGGCAGCAGGCGCGGGGCTCGAGCTGTAGAGGTAGACCTGCAGGTCTTCGGCCCCTCCCTCCCACCTGTCCCTGCAGCCCCAGTTCTGCACCCTGGAGCCGGGTGGACGGGCCACTTGGTGTGAACGCAGTGGCTGTGTCTGCTCCCTGCAGCGCCCGCGTGCGCCCGGCTCTAAGCCGACTGCGCCTGGGCTCTTCTCAGAGTCGAGGAGCGAGAACACGTGCCCTTGTGCAGCCTCCCGCGGCCCCCACTTCCCAGAAGCGGCGAGTGCGCTCAGCCACCCTGTTCCCGCTGTGCGAACAGGCTAGGTGGGGACAGTCCCCCGCGGAGCCCTCCCCGGCCTGTCCCTCAGCTAGGCCAGGCCCCTCCCACATGCTTGGCCTTTTTCATTTCAAAGACTTTTAAGTTTGCAGGAAAGTTGCATCCACTCATGGCCTGGGCAGTCGTGGAGGCCACAGGCCAGTCCCTCTGCAGGTGGTCCTCGCCTGGGGGAGCCTGGCGTCCCTCGGGGCTCCCCACGGCCTCCCTTGGCCTGGGTGGTCTGCTTCTCCATTCCTGTCCCTTCTGTGACTAGGAAGACTCAGACTACGTACTGACCCGTCTTCATCACGCGGCGGTGACTCGCGCTGGCCTGGCCTCTCGCCCTCCTGCTCTGCTCTGAGTAAAGCGGTTTCCTTCCTTACCATCACAAGGAGCCAATTTGGCTGGCGAGAGCCCCTCAGGTGGAGTCTGTGTCCCTTCTCACACCCCCACGCTGGCCGGCCTGCCCTCTCACACCCCCGCACTGCCCTATCACACCCCCGTGCTGGCCGACCTGCCCTCTCACACCCCCGCACTGGCCGGCCTGCCCTCTCACACCCCCGCACTGGCCGATCTGACCTATTACACCGCCCCACTAGCCGCCCTC
>NW_006159840.1:6955925-6960712 GCF_000334495.1 Tupaia belangeri chinensis | reverse complement strand
TTGCCCTCTCACACCCCCGCACTGGCCGGCCTGCCCTCTCACACCCCCGCACTGCCCTCTCACACCCCCGCACTGGCCGGCCTGCCCTCTCACACCCCTGCACTGGCCGACCTGCCCTATCACACCTCCGTACTGGCCGACCTGCCTTGCCTTTGGGTCCCTCATGCTTCCCAAGGCCGGCCCGAGCCGCGCCCACGGAGGGAGCTGCGGGGACCATGCAGTTAACACCGGCTGGCGCACGGCTTCTGGCAGGGAGGGGCGTGCTGTGCCACAGCGCCCCGGTTGCGCCTGCGTCCACGTCGGCCTGCATTTCTGGCGAGTGTGTTCACGTCAGTAGTCCAGTGCAGTCTCACCCACAGAGACCACCCCAGCTCTCGCTGGCCGCGTTCTCCAGCCTCAGCCTTCCAGAGGGCTCCCTCCGACCTTCGATCGCCCCGGCTGGGTGGCAACGAGGTGCTGTGCTGGCTACTGCCCCATGCAGGGCAGTGCCACCTCCAGGATGGCTCTGCTGTGCCAGGTGGGACTTGGGCATCCCTGCCCCCAGGGACTTCCTCACTGCACGGGACCCCAGCGTCCCCAAGGAAAGAGGGGCGAGGGAGGGAGGACTCAGCTCTCATTCCCACTGGCTTAGGTCCCTTTCTCCTGTGTTTCTGTGACTCTGGGATAACACCTCTGAAAAATCGCCTGTCTGAGCAGGGCACGGGAGAGGAAGGTGGCATCCAGGGACTCTTGCTCCTCGCAGCTCAAGAAACATCTTCGCTCTCGGAATATGCTTGCGGGGTCTCCTGAGTGGCCGGCTGTGTGAGGAGGTGGCCAGGCCTCCTGGCTCCAAATGCAGGGGAGTGGTGAACCTGCTGAGAACAGGCCTGGGCCAAGAGCAGGGACCCCGTGATCTGACCTGAGTTACAGTCACGAGGACACCCTGTTTCCTGTCCTTACCGAGGCAGCGGCAGGAGTTTAAGGATGGGCATGTGTGTCTAAAGGAGCTTCGTGGAAAGGGAAAACCACGGGAAGGACACGGAAAAAGAGTGGCGAGAAATGAGTGCTGGCCCAGCCCGAGAGGAGGCTCCGTCGGTGCCTGGGAAGACGGCGTGGGGGGACCAGCCACCTCCGGTTACACCGTGACTGGTTTCTTGAACACCTTCTAACCCTGCAGAGTTATCCTGGCCTTGGATTTGTAGCCCGGGGGTTAGAGAAGTGAGTACATCAGTCACCGTCCAGTGACCTGCTGGGCATGGGGACGGGACTCGAGAGTGGAGGCGAGCCTGGGTGAGTGTCCTGCGGTTTCTTCAACCTCCCTTCTAACTTGCCCACTCTCTGCCCTAAACGTCTATGCCTGGTGATTCAGCCACCGCCTCCACCACAAGCTCACAGGCTTTCGGCGCCTCAGTGACCGCCTCTGAGGTAAAGGTGGGCAGGGGGTCCGAACTGCTGCCTATGTGAGCTATCGAGGCCCTGGGGACAGGGTGTTAGCAAGAGGAACAGTCCTGCGTGGACCTCCCAGTTCTGGGAGTGAGGCTAACCTTCGGTGATTATCTAGAACTGGATTAAAAGTTACAAAGGAAAAACCCAGACTTCTCTGAGCGTGTGGACAGATGGATCCAGACAAACAGCCAGAGGCCCAAGCCTCATTAGAGAGTTTAAAGAAGGCCTCACAAAGAAATGGTATTTAGGCTGAGCCCTAAGGGTAATTAGAGTTAGCCAGAAGAAAGTGATGAGAAAACTATTTGAGGCAGAGAAAACACCATTTGCAAAGATCAAAGGTAATACGAAATTGTTCTATTCAAAAAATTGAAAGAGACCACTGGTTGGTGCACGGTTGGCCAGTGGCAAAGAGCCCAGACCACAGAGGGCTCTGCAGACTCCTGAGTAAGCCGACCTACCTGAGGTCGAAGTGTGCAAACTCATGGACCAGCCTCACGTGCACCGGCCTCACTTTGCACCGACCTCACTGGGCACCAGCCCCCCTGGTCCCCGGCCTCACAGCACAGCCACCTGAAACACCTTGGTCTCACCGGAGCGTGAGCTGCCATCCTTTCTCCATCTCTGCGTCTGGAAGTAGGCATATTCTCTGAGTGCTGTCTTTCTGGTCAGAGACTGGAGGTTGTCACTGTGCCTCGTCTCTCCTCCTGTGGGTCCTCTCGCTCTGCCCGTGAAGGTGGTTTCCGTGTTCCCCAGCCCTGCTCTGTTTCCCAGATCTCGGCCCTCCTCTCCTCCCTCCACCACTCGTCGGCCACTGGCCCGTGGTCTTCTAGTCCTGTTGCCGTGATTGGGCACCCTGTGCGTACTAGGTCTGTGACTTCCAGCATGACACCTGCGTGCACTCGCGGAGTCTCACTGCAGGAAGGGCAGGTGCAGCGACAGGGCTCGAGCCGGCTCTGGAGGACGTTGGCAGGTGCCAGGCAAGGCCAGGCCTCGGGGGTGGGGGAGATGCAGTGACAGTCTGAGCAATGGTCCGTGAGAAATGGCCGAGGCTCCACCTGGGAGGACAGAGCAGTTGGGCCACAGTGGAGCTTGCGAACCAGAGGAGGCCTGGAAAAGGCTCCTGCGTTGTGGGTCATGGCAAGCTACTGGAAGTTTAGCAGGAAGTGGCAGACCAGGCTTCCAGAGGAGGCTGCAGTGATGTTTGCAGACCTAGGCTGGGACTTGTGATGGTCACTTGGTTGTAGGCTGCTGGAAGTTGGGGGACCAGGTGACCATGGAGGAGAGGTGGGACAGACAGAAGCCAGGGGACTCAGGGCTGAAAACCCGAGCAGCTCAGGAATGGCAGAGGTGGCCCCGACACTGGTGTGAACGGTGGCCCACTAGGGAATGTGGGATTTGCTGAAGACACAGGCTACAGAAGGGGGGAGTGTGACTGCAGAGCTGCCGAGCTGTGGGTGCTCTGGGAGGGACGGTGAGAGGAAGCTGAGTATGGAGTCAGAGGTGCTCAGAGCCAGAGCTGTTAATATGCTCTGTCCTAGCGTTACTGGAAAAGGCAGCTGGGCGGTGTCCCCAGGCCGAGGGCTTGTTAGGGAAGGCGTGCAGAGCAGAGCTCTGTGTGGGTGGAGCCGCAGCCAGGGGAGAGGGGGCAGCTTGGCTCCCTACTCGGGGACAGGATCAGGGCGTAAGCGGACGCGCTGCCACTGGGCTGCTTCTCCAGGGGCAAGCCTCACAAGGACAGGGAGAACTGTTACCTAAAAGGTAATGCAGAAGGGCGACCCCACAGGCAGGGCTGCCCCGAACCTCAGCGGGCACCTGGCTCACACGGCTTCCTTAATGCCAGCCCGTCAGTGCCGTCACTCCGCACGCTCATCCATCCCTGCGCTGGCAGTGCTCTGCGAGGCGGCTAAGGCAGCGGCCTCCTGCCCGTGGCGCTGTGGTCCCCGCTCGCCGTTTTATGGGCTCGTTTCTGAGCCGCGGACTCCCTGTGGTGGACTTCTCAGAATGAAGTGTTTACAGTGCCCACTTAAAGGGCATTTACTTATCCCGAGGGAGCTAGGCAGAGAGACGGCATGCCACGTAGGGTCCTGGTGCGGGGCCCCCTCACCCGGCTTGCCGCCCCTGTTCACGGGCACACGCATGTGCAGCCACTCGGGGAGCTTCCAGACACAGGCCTTCCCGTGCAGGTCGGCCCACTGCTCCACCACCGCCCCACCCGGCCCTCCGAACCGTGCTTCAAATACAGGACTTGAAGCCCGTGGGATCATGGGCAATGTGCTCTGAAGCCCCTGCCCCAGCCCCAGCCCCAGCCACGCCCCAGCCACGCCCCAGCCATGCCCCAGCTGTGGTGCTTTCTTGCCCACCTTCCATAGAAGGAAATCCTGGGTGTGAAGTGGCGGCTAGTGAAGGAAGTCACCATACGTCTCCCAGGGGAGGCCACAGCCCCCCGAATTCCACGCCTGGCCGGTGGTCTGAGGACGAGGAGAGGAAGGCACAGCTTCTCGTGAGCGCCGGATGCCCACGTGTGTCTTCACAGCCCACGGCTGTGATGGGGCAGAGGGTCCCTGTCTGACGTCTGCTCCCAGTGTCTCATGTTTGTCGTGTCCGAGCGCGGTGATTGATGGTGGCCCAGCACACCCTCCTGAAAACCTCGGGAGGAGAAATGAGCTTGGGGCTGCTCGGGTGTAGACGAGCCTACGGAAGTGTCTGTCCCTTCCAGCAGGTGAGGCTGTGGCCAGGTCCCTCTGGGCTCTGAGCTAGAGCTGGCCTTCAGGGTTGCCACTGGCACTGCTCCGGAGAAGGGCTGTGTGATGGCTCAGCTCGGGAGGAGGAAGGACTGTCCGCACACCTGGGTTTCAGTGACCCAGGAGACTCAGAGCACAGGCCTGAGGAGGGAAGCCAGCAGTCTTTGGGGCTCTCAGGACCACAGTGCCCCGGTGACACCTCTGCTACCCCGTCCTGTCCCCTCTGCCTCTGCACAGGGCCCTAGGCTGGACTCTTCCGACATTCAGGAGTCACTGCAGAGCAGTCCGGCGGGCTGGGGCTCAGGCGTCAGGACCACTTCCACCCACGTTCCCTGCGGGACACAGGGACTTGCCTGTCAGGAGGTTTCTTATCCCAACAAGGAGACCCACGGGGTTCGGCTGCAGGCCTAGCATCTTCACTGGACATCGGGACTGTAAGAGCATCGGTGGGTGCACAGGAGGCGCCGCGGAGCCAAGACCTTGCTCCTGTCGGTAGATTTCCTAGGGCCACTGTAGCCAAGTCGTCACCAACTGGGCAGCTTGAAGAACTGACTCATCCTCTCCTAGGCCTGGAGGCTGGGCCATGGGATCGGGAGTGGAGGCTGCCCTCCCCTGAGGCCC
>NW_006159840.1:6933387-6955782 GCF_000334495.1 Tupaia belangeri chinensis | reverse complement strand
TGCACTCCTCTGAGGCCCGCCCTGCCTCTCCCTACCTCTTTCTACCTCTGGCGGGCGCCAGCCACCCTGGTGTTCTGGCCTTGTGGACACAGGGCTCCAGCCTCCGCGTTCACACACCCTTCCCCGCGTGACGTGCAATTTCTCCGTTCTCAGGAGAACATCAGCAGTGGGCCTTGGCTGCCGTGGTCCACTAGGACCTCACTTATCCCACCTGAAGGGCCCCAATTCCCAATTCCAGGAAGGTAAGTGCAGGCTCTGGGGCCCGAACGGGTGCTGGGGGGCTGTGCGCAGTGCTGATGACCGGCCATCGATATTCCTGCGTGTGCGTGCGTGTGTGTGTGTGCGCACGCATGTGTGTAAAGGCTTATTGTTCTAATACAGTCCCCTCCGAGCAGAGGTGTTCTTTTAGAAGAAAACGCCACCGCCCGGGTGGTGAGGGTAGCGATCGCAGTTGGTTTCCTTGTCCGTTCAGATCGCCTTCAGCCGACACAGCTCACAGCGGTGCCCTCCCGGCGGCACTGGCTGGAGGGAGGATGGAGGGAACGTTACCCTGCTCCTTCTTCACAACAAACGGAGGTTATTCTAGTCTAGCCTTGACTGCAGACTGGAAGGCCACCCAGATGCCAAACAAATGTCAGCCTTTATTCCAGCACGCTCTGAGCGACCCTGTCAGGTCACCTAACGCTTCCGAATCTCCCTGCTGGCATTTGGGGGGAGGGGGGGCCAGTCTTAGCCGGCTCTGTAACAACCACGCTGGACACAGAAAGGCTTTTCCAGAGTCCAGAGGCTGGAGCTGTGGCCAGGGCCACGTGATCAGATCGGGTTCTGAAGATTCTTGTGCTTCACGGAGGCCACCTGCTGGTTACAACCTCCCCTGGCAGGAGGGACAGAGAGCTCCCCGGGCTGGCCTTAGGGCGGGATCCCCGAAGGTGGGGGTGACCCCATCATAGGCCCCTCTCATGACCTCGTCACTTTCCAAAGACCCCACCTCCTAACACCACCACATGGTGGCCGGGATTCCGCACACGGCGGGGGCCTTCCGTCCACCTCAGGACAGGCCCTGGGCAGGGTCTGGATGGCTGTGGGCATTGATGCCGAATTGAGCCTCCTAAAGGTCTGAGTCCCTGTGTGGCCTGCCATCCAGCCAGGCCTGACGTGTCAGGGCCTGGCCACCTGGTCGCTCAGCCGTCATGGGGACCTGCTCTGAGCTGCCCTCCGTGGGCCCTGGGGACATGCAGCGAGCCTCAGTCTCTTCCCTGGAGGGGTCACAGCCTAGTGGGGAGCCCCAGCTTCTCCCCCTCAGAAGCCCCAGGCCAATTTTTGTGCTAAAAACCTTTAAGTCCCCACGTCACTGGCCTGTATTTTCATAAAACTGGTAAAGACAAAGTGGGGTGACGGAGAGCTTGCGGAGCCAGCATGCCTGCCAGCGGCTCTGCCGTCCCAGTGCCCGCTGGTCTGCCGAGGCTCCCCGCGTGGTCCCTGCGCCAGAGGGCCACCCGGGGGCGGGTCTGCCAATGGCGTTGAGCGCAGGCACTTAGACGTACCCTCTAACCACGATAGCGCCCTAGTTCTGCAGTAATAGTGACTGTCTTAGAGGGTGAAGAGCACGTGGCAAATACAAGTATGAGGAGGGAACAGATGCAGCTGCAGCTCAGAACCCCTTCTCCCCTCCTGGTGACTTTCTTCCTTTTCTTTTTTTTGGAGAGGTTCTTGCTATAGGGCATGTGCACTTGCTGGAAAGACAAAGAGACACACAGAGAGAGAAATCACCCCCCAGGGGGGATGGCCACGCCACAATCCCTTCTTCTCCATTCTCCTCTTGGGATCGTGGACATGCACACACATGTGCCTGGCATGAATTTAAGCTGCTGGGTCTGGGACTCGAACCATGGTTGACTGTGCAGGAGTCCAGCGACATAGTCATTATGCCATCTGCTGGTTCCTGCTGGTGGTTTTCAATCCTAGTTGCATGTAAGAATCACATGGGGGGCTTTAGAAGAGACCATTCATGCTTGGGTTCCCTCCCAGACCAAGGGCGTGGAGTCCTCGGGGTCCCCTGGCCTGGCCACTTTCAACTCCCAGGTTCTAACCACAGCCCTAGAGCTGGTGCTTCTGACTCCATTGTAAAAATCTGTCTTCTCTCTTCTGATTTTTATTTTTTTTTTAGTTGCCAGAGGGCACACACCCTGACCAGAGAGAGACAGAGAAAGTCCCCCAGTGGGCATAGTCACACCACACCCCTTCTGCTCCACTTCTCCCTCTCGTTGAGATTTTGGGCAGCGTGTTGTCCAGGCTGCCAGAGCAGGGGTTCAAACCGTATGTCAGTCACGTAGAATCCAGAGGCCTTAACCACTAGGCCAAGGGTCCAGGCTTGTTCGTGATTCTTTATTCAGATTCAACCTGCTACCTTTTTAATAAAAATAAACAATTTCAGGGCCAGCAGACGATGTGTTGGTTAAAGTGCTGGATTCCCACATAGCCAACTGTGGTTCGAGTCCCCAACTCAGCAGCTTGAAATTTATGCTGGGTGTGCGTGCGTGCCCAAAATCCCAAGAGAAGAATGGAGGAGGAGGGATTGCAGTGTGGCCGTTCCCTTGGGGGGTGATTTCTTACTTTCTCTATCACTGTCTCTCTCTCTCCGGTGAGTGTATGAGCCCTACAGCAAATGAACAGAAACTCTAACAAAAGAAAATGAATCATTTCAAACCAGTAGCAAAGTGGAAGAACCCCGCAGTGACATGTGAGTGGGCGTCATTGAGTCTCCTGCAGCTGATTTACCATGTCTACCCACTCGGTGTCGCCAAGACTGGGCCACCCACCTCGTTTTTCTCTGGCAGGTGAGTTGCAGACGTCCCCATAGTTGGCATAAATACTTCATCTGTCATTGCATAGATTTTGGCATTTGCTTACACTTTCTCGTTTTTGATGTAACGTTTACAATCAGTGGAGTGCACAAATCCTAAATACGTTAGCTAAGTTTAAGAACATACACGCTTTGCAACCCTGACCATCGAGATGCCGGACATGCCCATCACCCCAGAGGTGCCCACTGTGCTGCTTTTCCCGTCACAGGGATTGGCCTGTTGCAGAACTTTATCAAGATGGACCCATTCGTGTTTATGCAGTATGCCTGATTGCTTGGTATAGTTCTTTCTCAGCTGCAGTGCATGGGTTTTCCATGTCGGCTGTGACAAGGCATCATAAATTTAGCAGCTTAGGGACCAGCAGTTAGCGTAATGGCTATGTTGCTGGATGCCCATGTAGTCGACCGTGGTTTGAGTCCCGGACCTGGTGGCTTAAACTCGTACTGGGCGCGTGTACGTGTGCGCCCAAGATCCCGAGAGGAGAATGCAGGAGAAGGGATTGCAGCGTGGCCATCCCCCCAGGGGTGATTTCTCCTTTTCTGTCTCTCTCTCTCTTTCTGGTGAGCACATGTGACCTACAGCAAAAAACTTCTCAAAAAAAAAAAAAAATTAGCAGCTTAAACAGCACACATTGACCATGGAACAGGTCCTGGGAGGCAGCCTGGCCCGGCCTCACTCTGTGGTAACCTGGGGTCCGCAGGCCCGCACCCCTCTGGAAGCTGTTCTATGGCCTCCTCCAGCTCCAGGGAGTGCTGAGTTGCTCGGCTCCTGGCCCTTGTCTCTATCTCCGAACCAGCAGTGACCGGCCAGGCACCCGCAGCACGCCCCTCCCACCTGCCTTCCCCCTCTCAGCTTTTAGGGACCCTAGTGATGACTGACCCCTGCATAATCCGGGGACCCTCCCGTGTTCAGAGCAGACGACTGACCAGCAGAGTGACTCTGTCTCCAGCTTCCTGCCCTCGGTGCGCCAGCACAGCCATGGTCCCGGCTGTCAGTGCTCTGACACGGCGGCCCTGAGCCAGGCGGGAGTCCACCCCTTCCATGACCCCTTCCATGACCACGTGTCAATGCACTTCACTGCGTGAAATTCCACACTCTACACTCTCCTGTGATTGGCAGGTGGGGTTTCCAGTTTCAGCTCTCATGAATCATGCTGTCCTGAGGACTGTCTCTCGCCTCTTGAGCACGCATTAATTTTCTGGGCTAAATACTGAGGCTTGGCACTGCTGGGCCCTAGGGCAGGTGCATGTCGAAGTTTTAAAGGAGCCGTCGCCTTTTTCAGGCGGTCGTGTCACTGCCCACCGACAATGGGCGCCTTCTGGCTGGGTCCCAGCCTCGCAACCGTTTGGTGGCTTTGCTCTTTTCTGTCCCCGCCGTCCTGCAGGGTGGCGGGTCTCACGCTGGGTTAATCGTGTTTCCCCAGTGGCTGACATCAGTTCGCTCCCTCCCCTGCGCTGTGTGCAGTTCCCCGTCTTCCTCTGCGAGGCGTCTACCCCGATCTCCGGCCCCTGTTCAGGGAGGGCTGCCTTTCAGGTCTGGGCTGTGGGAGTCCGCATACCCTACCTGTCCTCACTCATCCGTGTTTTGCAACACACGTCTTGAAGCTGTAGCTTGCCCTGTTATTTTCTTACAAGTGTGCTTGATGGACGTTAGTTTTATCTGGATTCAATCAAGTTAATCGCGTTCTTTTATGGTTATTCCTTTCTCTTTTTTTTTCTTTTGAGAGGTTTTCGCTATAGGGCATGTGCGCTCGCCAGACAGACAGAAACAGACAGAAAGTGAGAAATCACCCCCCAGGGGGGATGGTCACGCCGCAATCCCTTCTCCTCCATTCTCCTCTCGGGATCTTGGGCACGCATACACATGCGCCCGGCGTGAGTTTTAAGCCACCAGGTCCGGGGCGTGAACCGCGGTCGACTACACGGGAGTCCAGCGACATAGCCATTACACTATCCCTATGACCTATTTAAGAAGCATCTGACTACCCCTAAATCACAGATTATTTTTAAGTTTATTACATGGCATGTACCTCGCTGAAGAGAAACAGAAAGAGGGGTGAGGAGGGAGGAATCGCCCGTCACCCCCAGAGGCCATCTCTCCTCCCGTCTCCTCTCGGGGTTTTGGGCATTCACTCACATGTGTCCTGAGTGTGTTTCACACCCAGGTCCAGGACTTGAGCTGCCCAGGCAGTCATGCGGGATGTAGCCACCTTAACCACACCACCAGCTGACCTCTTAAGGGAATTACTTTAAATTTAACTTTCCAAGTATCTGCTGTTTGTATACAAAAGTAGGAGTTTTAGTATTGAGTACCTGAAAACCAAGCGCTATTGAGTATTTAAATCTGAGTACCTGAGGACCTAGCACTTTGTAAAATTTGCCTTTCTTTAAAGTTTCTTTTCTTCTTTCATGAGTAAGACACAGAGAGAGACAAAGAGAGAGAGAGAAAGACTGAGAGACGGGGACAGGGCGGGACACAGAGAGAGAGAGACAGTGGCACCCAGGGGGCCGTGGTGGCTGCCATTCCCCCACTCCTACCCGGTCCAACCCTGGCTCACTGTCACGCGCATATTCAGGGACTCCCCAGGGTGTCGACTGATCTCTGTGCTAGCATCTGGCCCCTTAAGCCCCGTAGATCCTTCCCGGAGTGCGGTGGTTGAGACCGTGACGAGTCACTGCTGTGGGTGGGGTGGTATGAAGTGCAGATGCTCTTGGTGGGCACGTCATGTCCTGTGCACCCCTGCAGGCTTCCGGCGCAGAGTGGCCTGGCTCTGCCCCCGGCATGTATGGGTGGGCCACAGGCCTGGCGCTGCTGCGGGGCTCGTGTTCGTGGCAGTCCACACAGGGCAGCGGGCCTCCACTGGCCGACGCCGCTTCACAGCCCCCACCTCTGCCCGGGCTGCTGGCTCAGTGCCCGCAGCTGTGGTGGATCAGCCGCTGGAGGGAAGGAGAGTCGGCCTTCAGGGTGTTGTGTCAGACCGGTAGGTCTGCTGGTTCCTCTTTTTTTATTTTTTAGTTTTAAAGATTTTGCCATAGGGCGTGTGTGCCTGCTGGAGAGACTGAGACAGAGAGAGGAAGTCAGCCCCAGGGGGATCGCGGGATCGCTGAGCCGCCATCCCTTCTCCTGCATTGTCATCTTGGGACTTTGAGCTTGCACACACATGTGCCCGGCATGATTTCAAGCCGCCAAATCTGGGACTCGAGTTGCAGCCCGCCTGTGGGAGTCCCGCCCTCGGCCGCTGTGCACTGCTAGCCCCCGCTGGTTCTTCTCACCTGGAAGTGGGAGCAGTCGCCGACCTCGCTCTGCAGCCGGGAGCATGCAGCACCGGAGGGGAAAGCAGCCTTTGGAGGTGCAGTAGCGTGCCCATGCAGGGTCACACGGAGGGGGACGGCTGCTGCGGTGCCACCACCGCTCTTTTTATTTCACCCTTCTCTGCTGCGCTGCCTAGCGTCACTGGGACAGTGTCGAATACACAGGCTCACACAGGGCAGGAGGTCCCAGCCACGGGCTACACCACAGGAGGTGAGTGGCGGGCGAGCGGTGCAGCTCTCATTTACAGCCGCCTGTCTCTGGAGTTACGGCCTGAGCGTTGCCCCTGTCAGGGCAGCAGCACAGGAGCAGACCTGCTGCGAGTGGAGCCCACAGGGGCTGAGCCCACAGGAGCCCGAGCGTACAGGGGCCGAGCCCATGGGGCTGAGCCCATGGGGAGCCCAACCCGACTGTGAGCTGAACCCTACCAGAACCGAACCCTGCTCTGAACCAAACCTGACTGCAAGCCAAACCCTAGTGTGAAACAAACCGTACCAGGACCGAACTCTACTGGGAACCGAACCCCACTAGGAACTGTGTGTGTGAGGGTCCTAGGTTGCCTGCCCTCATAAATCATGACCCTCTACCAGGGAAAAACTGTCTCCCATGCAACTGGTACCTGGTGTCTAAAAAGTAGGGGGTCGGGACCAGCCGATGGTGTAATGGTTACATCGCTGGAGTTCCACGTAGTCCACCACTTTTCAAGTCCTGAACTTGGAGGATTAAAACTCACACCAGGGGGACCAGCAGTTAGAGTAATGGCTATGTCACTGGACTCCCACGTAGTCGACCGCGGTTTGCATTCAGGACCCGGTGGCTTAAAACTCATGCCGGGTGCATGTGCGTGCGTGCCCAAAATCCTGAGAGGAGAATGGAGGAGAAGGGATTGCGGTGTGGCCATCCCCCTGGGTGGTGATTTCTCACTTTCTGTCTCTCTGTCTCTGTCTGGCAAGTGCACGTGCCCTATAGCAAAGACCTCTAAAAAAAAATAAAATAAAAACCTCTCACCAGGTGTGTGTGTGTTCCCAAAATTCCCAGAGGAGAATGGAGGAGGAGGGATTGTGGCATGGCTATTCCCCTGGGGGTGATTTCTCACTTTCTGTCTCTCTCTCTCTGGTGAGTGCACATGCCTTATAGCAAAAACTTTCTCTAAAACAAAGGAACAAAAAAACTGGGGACTGTGAGATAGGGCATTCTTGCCTTTTTCCTGCTCTTTGGGGAAGCATGTAATGGTTTCCATTTGAGCTGTTCTCACTCCTAACCCTTCTGACACTGAGTGTGTGGCTTTTTCTCACACCAGCCAAGTCTCTGATCCTCTGGTGACCACCTGACATTCAGCAATTCGGTGAGCTCCCTGGAGTTAGTGCAAACCCCACAGCCCCTGACACACACACACACACACACACACACACACACACGCACTTCAGGCAGACAAGTCGAGACCTCTGAGCCCATGGCTGACCAGCGACAATGGGGGACTCCTGGACCCCTTCCTCAAGCTCACGGTTGGCTAGTATGGCTGACAGACTGCGAAAGCACTTAACGGTTGCTGCTGATCAGAGAGCGAAGCTTGGGGACACCCGGGAGGAGCTGTGGACGGGTGTGCGGAAGGGGATAGGCCTGCATGTCCTCTGGCGGGACACCTTCCCAGCATCTCGGCACTCATGGCCCCAGCTGCCCTCCAACCCCTACGTGCTGCGTGGGGCTACGAGGGCTCCCTGCGGGTGTGCTGAGCAGACCTGGGTCTGGGTGACCAGCCTGGTCCCCAGCTCCTCCCTCGGCAGAGCTGGGAGGGGCTGGAAGGCCCAGGTTTCTGCTCCAGCTTGGTCTTCCTGGTGACGCTCCTTGGCTTTCTTCTTTTTTAAAAGTTTGTCTTGGGACCAGCAGATTGCATTATGGCTACATCACTAGACTCCCACATAGTCAACCATGGTTCGAGTCCTGGACCCAGCACCTTGAAACACACCAGGTGCGTGTGTGTGTGTGTGTGTGTGTGTGTGCTCAAAATCCCAGGAGGAGAATGGAGGAGAAGCAGGTGCTGTGCGGCACCACCGGGAGATGCTTTCTCACTTTCTGTCTCTGTCTCTCGGTCTCTCTGGCAAATGCACATGCCCTATAGCAAAAATATCTTTAAAAATCCAAAAAAGTGGATCTCTTTCTTCCTTCCATGAAAGACAGAGAGACAGTGAGACAGAGGCCCCCCCATGACAAAGTCTTCTCACCATGACCCATCCCCAGCTTCAGCCCCGGGTTGCTGGCATGTGTGTGTGCAAGGAGACCTGTGGACAGGAGCCTGGAACCTTGCGGGCGGGTCAGCCTGGGAAGTGCTAAGGTCTCACCTGGACTGTCTGGCCCTGACCTTTCTGACGAGCTGCCTGGGGCCTCCTAGGCCCGCTGTCTTGTTTGTGCCCATACGAGTGACAGCACTGTGGAGATTTTTCTAAGGTTTCTGCCTTAGGGTGTACTCGGGAAAGAGGCAGAGACAGGGAAGGGAAAGCAAGAAGTCGTGGGGTGGGGGAGGGATGGCCATGCTGCAGTCCCTTCTCCATTCTCCTCCTGGGGTCTTGGGCGCGCACGCAGACCTGGTGTGTGTTTCAAGCCACCGGGTCTAGGACTCGAACTGCAGTTGGCTCTGGAAGTTCAGCGACATAATCCCTATGCCATCTGCTGGTCTCAATTCTGAAGGTTTTAGGGGCTTTTGCCAGGCATTCAGGGAGACCAAACATTTGTTCTTATTATGCCACAACCACTAAGGATGACAGTAACGGTAAATCTCTCAGGTGCCTTTTGTCAGACTGAGGGAGTTCACATCCATGTCAGGTTTTCTGAGAGCTGTTTTTTTTTTTAATCATGAATGAGCATTAAACTTTGGCAAGTGCTTTTTCAGCACCTAACCAAACAATCACACTGTTTTTCTCTTATTTTCTGTTAACCACTGTGCCATGGGTTGGCGCCTAAATGGATCTGAAATGAATTTTTCATCTTCTTGTCTGTTAATATGGTGATTGATTTACAGTGTTAAAGGGGCCAGCAGGTGACATGGTGGTTACGATGCTGGATTCTCTGGGAACCAGCAGTTAGCATAATGGCTATGTCGCTGGACTCCCATGTAGTCGACCGCGGTTCATGTCCTGGACCTGGTGGCTTAAAACTCACGCCGGGCGCGTGTGCGTGCGTGCCCATGATCCTGAGAGGAGAATGGAGGAGGAGGGATTGCGGCGTGGCCATCCCCCCTGGGGGTTGATTTCTCACTTTCTGTCTCTCTGTCTCTGTCTGTCTGTCTGGCGAGCGCACGCACCCTATAGCAAATAGCTCTCCCCACCCCAAAAAAAAAAAGAAAAAAAAAGACGCTGGATTCCCAGATGGCCGAACACGGTTAGAGACCGGACCTGGCAGCATGAAAATAATGTGGCACTTGTATGTGCATGCCCGAGGTCCAGGAGACTGGGGGTGCCTCGCCCCTAGGGGTGATTCCTCACTTCTGCTTTTCTCTGTCTCATCAAATCTGAAAAAATTTTAGTCATATTTCTTCAAGTATCTTCCTGTATCTCTCCCTCTCGCTCCTTCCATGTTTCCACTTACACTTTCCTCACACCACTTGATACTGCCTCATAGACCACGTTTTTGCCTGTGTGTGTGTGTGCTCGTGCGTGGGTGTGTGTGTCATAGGGCACATGCACTCACTGGAGAGAGACCGAAAGAGATCCTGCGGAGGTGGCCAGGCCACGAGTCCTTCTTCCCGCCCTCTCGGGAGTGTGCGCACGCACATGGGCCCAGGGCTCCTCCTGTGCAGTGACCCGTGGGACCCAGTTCCTCCACACGGTGCCACCTGCGGGTCCCACTGTTGCTCAGACATTTTCCCCTTGTTTCACTAGGGAGTTTTCGTGGCTCTGTCTTCCAAGTTCGGAGATCATTTCTTCTGTAGTTTAATCTGCTCTCAGCGCCATTCAGTGTCTTTTTCATGTGGGGTATTTTATTTCCACATCACGAGTCCCCCGGAGTGTGGCTGTGTCCTGGTGTCTGTCGGCCGTGCTCCCAACCCTGGGGCCCCACCCTAACGGCCTAACCACCTCATCTCCTCACACGGGCCCTGCCTGTGCATGTGACTTTCTGGTGACGTGTTCTACGATGGCGCCCCTGATCCCGGTGCCCTGTCACTCAGCTTCCGGGAGGCTCCCGGCTCCCGCCCTGGCCGCGGCCTTCCTGCCGGGATCTGGGCTTATGCCATTCCTCAGGCTTTGCTGCTCGTGGTTTAAGTAGGGGTACTGCCAGCCCCGGACCTGAGGGTTCTCACCCATCACCGCGGAGCCATGGTGTTTAGACACGTGTGTCTGTCGTTGTTGGTTATAGCAGTAACCCTCACTTCTACAGAAGGAGCCGATGCTCAGAGAAGGGACCCACCACCCAGGGCCCTGAGCAGGAAGCAGTGCAGCCAGAGCCGGGTCTTTGGGTCCTCGCTCTCTGCCCAGGTTCTTTCTGCAGCCGGCTGGGCGCTTTCCCTGTGGCTGGTGGCGTCTGCTCCGGGAGCACTGGCGTCCCAGCACCCTGACTTCTACTTGTGAGTCTCTGCTGCTCCCTCTCCCTGCCCTGCTCTGAGCTGGCTCAGTGGGGCCTAGTTGTTTTCTGTTTCTTCTTATTATTATTTTTAAAAACCCTCTTGAACATTTTCCCAAGGCTACACAATAATGTGCATTTTCCTTTTTTTTTTTTTCTGTAATGGCCAGAGGGTGTATACGTTCTGAGAGAGAGAGAGAGACAGAGAGAGAGGACACTCCCAGTGGGGCATGAGCAGGCCACCATCCCTTCTCCTCCACTTGTCCCTCTTGTCCGTTTTGGGGCACATGCACATGCCCAGCATAGTTTTCAAGACTCTGGGGCTGGGATTTGAACTGTGGTCAGCCATGTGGGATCCAGCTCCCTTAACCACTAGGCTACAGGGCCAGCCCAGGAATGTGCATTCCTGTCTCCCACTTTTACATTTCTCTTGGCCCTCCCGAGCTGCCCGTCTGGAATGCAGCTTCCTGGCCTGCAGTTCCCCTCTTCTCACAGGACGACTAGCTCAGATAGTGACAGATCACAGCCACTAATATGAGCACAAACAGGCCCATAGTTTACCCAATTACTAATTTCTCAAATTTTGAAAATAATTTTTGGACAGATGGTCATTAAAATGTAGTAGAAAACATCCAAAGTGTTACAGACACATAATGAAATATGCAGATAACACTTAGACTTTATGTTTTTAAAAAGCTTCCCTCTCCCCAAGTAGGGGAAAAGGTTGATACTTTCGTTCTTAAGCGAAATGGAAAGGGGAGACTTCACAAATACACTCATGCTAGGGAAGACGGTTTGTCCGTCTGTCTTCTCATATCGCAGAAGTGTTTACCAAGCAAGTGTGGCAAACCTTTTTTTTTTGGAGAAGTTTTTTGCTACAGGGCGCATGCGCTCACCAGGAAGACAGAGAGACAGAAAGTGAGAAATCACCCCTCTAGGGGGGGTGGCCAGGCCGCGATCCCTCTTCTCCTCCATTCTCCTCTAGGGATCTTGGGCACGCACACGCATGCACACTCGCCTGACTTGAGTTTAAGTCACCGGATCCAGGATTCGAACCATGGTTGACTACGTGGGAGCCCAGCAACATAGCCATTACGCTAACTGCTGGTCCCACTCTAGGATTTTTTTTAAAGTTATTTTTTGCTATAGGGCATGTGTGTGTGCTAGAGAGAGAGACAGAGAGGGAGGGAAATGAGAAAGCACCCTCCAAGGGAGATGAGCACCACACTTCCTTCTCCATGTTCGTCTTGGGATTTGGGGCATGCACGCACACTCACCTGGTGTGATTTTCAAGCTGCTGGGCCCAGGACTCAAACCATGCAATCAGCCATTTGGGATCAGGTTCCTGTAACCACCATGCCATTGGCTGGCCCTAATTACATTTTTTGTAAGACACTCCCAGTGGGGCATGAGCAGGCCACCATCCCTTCTCCTCCACTTGTCCCTCTTGTCAGTTTTGGGGCACATGCACATGCCCAGCATAGTTTTCAAGACTCTGGGGCTGGGATTTGAACTGTGGTCAGCCATGTGGGATCCAGCTCCCTTAACCACTAGGCTACAGGGCCAGCCCAGGAATGTGCATTCCTGTCTCCCACTTTTACATTTCTCTTGGCCCTCCCGAGCTGCCCGTCTGGAATGCAGCTTCCTGGCCTGCAGTTCCCCTCTTCTCACAGGACGACTAGCTCAGATAGTGACAGATCACAGCCACTAATATGAGCACAAACAGGCCCATAGTTTACCCAATTACTAATTTCTCAAATTTTGAAAATAATTTTTGGACAGATGGTCATTAAAATGTAGTAGAAAACATCCAAAGTGTTACAGACACATAATGAAATATGCAGATAACACTTAGACTTTATGTTTTTAAAAAGCTTCCCTCTCCCCAAGTAGGGGAAAAGGTTGATACTTTCGTTCTTAAGCGAAATGGAAAGGGGAGACTTCACAAATACACTCATGCTAGGGAAGACGGTTTGTCCGTCTGTCTTCTCATATCGCAGAAGTGTTTACCAAGCAAGTGTGGCAAACCTTTTTTTTTTGGAGAAGTTTTTTGCTACAGGGCGCATGCGCTCACCAGGAAGACAGAGAGACAGAAAGTGAGAAATCACCCCTCTAGGGGGGGTGGCCAGGCCGCGATCCCTCTTCTCCTCCATTCTCCTCTAGGGATCTTGGGCACGCACACGCATGCACACTCGCCTGACTTGAGTTTAAGTCACCGGATCCAGGATTCGAACCATGGTTGACTACGTGGGAGCCCAGCAACATAGCCATTACGCTAACTGCTGGTCCCACTCTAGGATTTTTTTTAAAGTTATTTTTTGCTATAGGGCATGTGTGTGTGCTAGAGAGAGAGACAGAGAGGGAGGGAAATGAGAAAGCACCCTCCAAGGGAGATGAGCACCACACTTCCTTCTCCATGTTCGTCTTGGGATTTGGGGCATGCACGCACACTCACCTGGTGTGATTTTCAAGCTGCTGGGCCCAGGACTCAAACCATGCAATCAGCCATTTGGGATCAGGTTCCTGTAACCACCATGCCATTGGCTGGCCCTAATTACATTTTTTGTAAGGCACATCTATGAATCTACTCCTTTAAAATTTATTCCATTTTTTTATGTTTCCGAAGTTATTTCAAGCAATTCCAAAGTTACCTGAGTCAGCTGATTATTTGCTTATGTTTTCTTGTTACGATTCTGTATTTTTATGATAAAGGTTTTATTTTGTGTATTCGAGAAGACTTTAAACTAATTTTTTTCCAAAAGAATTCCCAACATGGCCAGTTTCCCCCAGCAGTCGTCAATCTAGCACGCTGGGATGAGCGCAGCATCTCTGCCGGGGTCGAGGCTGCCTGCGTTCCCCGTGCTCGCTGGCCGAGCTCGTCTCTCCCTCTGAGCCCTGAGCTGCTTTCGCCCCAGCACTACGCGGCTCTGGGGAGTGTGCCTTAGCAGCCTACTGGGTCTCACATCGCAGGCATGTTCTTCTTATTTTTGTTTAGTTTTAAATGTTTGTTTAATTTCTTAAGTTATGAATCACAATTGGATTTTGTCACAATAAAATTAAAGTCTGTTTTGGTAGAAAATATACATTTAAATCTTTTAGCTTCCTAGTCAGGAACATGACATATTAATTAATTTAGGTCAGCAAGTTAATCCTGGAATACTCTCCTATCTGTTTTTAATAACAGTGGGCCAAATGGAAGCTATGCTTGAGCTGGAGGATCTTTCAGACCGTTTTTAAAATCATCCACAGAAGCAAAGCTCATTTTCCCTATTGGTAAGATGAACTCTGCATTAAGAATATATTTTATTATTGTACAGAAGATGTATGAGAAGGTTTTCACTCACTTACCTAGAAGGCCCACGCTGGGAGTCTGTCCCAAGAACAGAGCAAACTTCCTCTACAGAGGTGCTTATGGAAGCAACAGTATTCACCTGTGGAGAAGGATTCTGGAAACCAAGGTTTGCAAGGAACCAAAGTGAGTCCATCTTGAAGCTAATTGGCCATGGTGACCGACATTTAACCCCACAGTTCCCAGCTGAATTTCCGAGGCTGGAATGCAGCTTTGGCCAGTATAGTAAAGATAATTGTGCCTGCCCATGGAGTGCACGTCCTGACCACAGTTAAAACGTGGTACAGCACAGACTGCGCCATGCCTTCCTCCGATGCCTCCCTTCCTTCGGTATACACCGCTCTCCTGTACTGACAGCAGCAGCCTCTGCCTGGGGTGAAGATCAGGGAGACCTAGCCGTCTGAAGCCACCCAAGACCTTACTCCTGTCCCTACATTGCCATAATAAACTCAGACTCGACCAACCGGTCCTGTCTGCCTCCTCCTGTAGTCTTCTGGTCATTTTCTTAAGTGATTTCATCTCAGAACAAGGCCTACCATGATAATGAAGTACTACGCTGACTGTAATAATGCTGAAAATACCTTTAATATGCTATGTTTTAAAAGACAAAAGATATTTTTAATATGTAGTATTGGAAGACAATCTGTTTCTTGTAAGCATGTCTTCCCCATGTTTCTAGTCTCACCACGAAGTCTACCTGTTCCTGGTCCTTGCTGGGTGTGCTACCCCCGGCACCTGCCAGGTACCTCTCCCTGCCCACCCCCCACGTGCACCAGGCGCCTTCCCAGTACTTGCCAGGTGTACTCCCCCTTTGTACTTCACATTTGAGATTCCAGCCTGGAGGGCATTTTGCTCAGACAGCCCATGATCAAGTTGTCTTGCTGTCTTGAAGTCTTTGTGCATATTACCTTCCTGTGAGGACCTCCCTGACTACTGTCCCTCAAAATTCCCCCCTGCTTGCTGCTCCAGGTCCACCTTCCCTGACCATTATGTGGCATACGCTCTAGTGCTTATATTTAATTGCTTATCTCCTCCAATAAAAATGGAAACTAGACAGGGATTTGGTCTGTTTTGTTCAGATTTTTATACCCAACGCACATGTCAGAAAACCTGACGAGTGAAGGAGCCATGAATGACAGTCAACGTACAAATGCTGACAACAGAGAGCCCGTGGGCAGTTCTTTGCCAATGTTGATTAATTGGGGCCATACCAGCTTAGCCACAATCATGAAGAGGGGCTATTTTGACTCTTGCTAGAAGTAGCTTTGCCTTTCTAGCTTTATTAATTATTGAGAGAACTTAATAAAGACAAAATTGGGTGGAGGGATGGGGTAGATGATGGAGACTACAATTCTGGCAGTGTCGGGTACAGCCTCAGAAAACCAGAGGTGGAGCTTCTCCTTGTGTGAAATTTACGAGCTGGGGGCTGGATGGCAGTGCAGGCAAGCCACCACTCGGTACAGCCGACTGAGGGGGGGGGGCCCAGGTCTGCATCTGGAGACCTCCCCGGGAACACCAGGCCCATGCCAGCCTGTGATCCTTGCTGCCTTAGCCTGGGGGGATGGCAGCATCAAGACCCTACTGGGTGCTGGCTCTCTTTGTCTCTGTCTCTGACTCTCTGTTGCTCTTGCTCATGGGAGAAATAAACTTAAAAACCAGATTCAGGAGATAGGACTCAATGTTGCCATTGCAGAGCAGGGAGGCTCTCTCTCATTGCCTCACCTGACAGAACATGGGCCTGGGCCCAGTAGATTCCTGTGTCCCATCGGGGCACCTCGCGCTGGGGGTAGCTGCACTAAGAGGAGGTCAGGGCTCCCTAGTCCTCATGTCCATGTGCACACCTGAGCTACCACCCTGCGTGCCCACACCGCCAGACTGCGATGCCCACCCTCTCTCGCCAGCCATTTCCGCAGACCCTGCCTCGAGGTCACAAGTGGCACATGAGGGTCAGCCGCCCCCAGGATCAGAAGCTCTTCCTAAAGCAGTTCTTAAGGGAGAGCAAAGATCCCCACTGAGAGGCCAGTGTCTGAAACAGCAGAGACACACCCACGAGCTCCAATCGGAAAACATCTATTTTTACTGAAGAGGAAGAAAAGAGTCCCCTCAGCTGACAGCGCGATCTGAAAGGCTGTGGAGTCAGCTGTGTGGAAGAAAAACATATTCAAAACGTGACACAAAAGGCTGTTTTCAAAGAAAATCAAGCCAGACTTTAAAAATAAATAAAAAACTGGATGACGTAATAAACCCGAAAGCTATTTGGCTCCTTTTAAAGAGCCAAGACTTGAGTGTTTGTAAGAAGGGACCAGGTCTGTGGAAGCCGACCGCCGGCAGGAGCGTGGCTGTCCCTGTTCCAGTGCGCGCAGCCCAGGGCGGCCTGAGGGGCTTGACGGGACCTAGTGCCACTGCCCTGGGGGCCGTGTGCTGCCGGCAGACACGATGGCTGCAGGGGAGGGACGCGGCCATGTCCTTCGCTGCTGAAGGTGTGCCAGCGTGCCAGGCTGCACCGCGATGCCGCTGTCCGGGAGCCATGCGGTCTCATGGCCGAGTCGGAGGCCGGGCAGGTGCAGATACAGTGGGCGGTGTGGTCAGCACGGCCTCAGTTCGCTCGTGTGTGTCCTAGGGCTGGGGTCCACGGTTTCACTTCGTAAAATTCTTTTCACGGCTCAACAAAGCGGGGCAGAAATAGTTACTCCTGCTGCTTTTATTGTTCCAGCCATCCCTTACACTAGACACTTCATGAAGAAAGACATTTGCTTGCAAGGCTGCGGGTCAAGGCTGGCTGGCCCGTCTGCTCCTACGCTTTCCTGACAAGGTAAACAAGCTCGCATCCTTTTTATTTCTTGTAAAACCAGAGATGGAATTACAAGGAAAGAGCAGGGAGAGAACCAGCCCAGGATGCCTGCGGGAGGGCCGGAGCTCGCTCTGGGGCTGGCCAGCGGTCTGCCCTTGTGCTGGAAATGCCCAGCTCGCAGTGGGCACTGTCCTCGCCCGCCTCTCAGGCCCTGCTTCCGCTGTGAGCGCAAGTGACTTCTCACATTTCAAACTTGGCGTTTTTCTCCAGTAAAAGGAAACTTCAGATTGCTGTAATTATTATTCTGTAATTGTGAATGCGATCATGCCCTCACACCAAGCATGAATTTCAAACTGCCTGGTCTGGGACTTGAACCACAGTTGCCTATGTGGTAGTGCAGCACCTTAACCACTATGATACCTACTGGCCCCCATCTCTTAAAAATGGGACTAGACAATTGTTAAAACATGCCAAGCTTATAAATAAAGCTTGAGGGCCTGCGTCCTAGGCTGGCTCATGACACCTGCTCTTCCTTGAAGCCCATTCTCAGACCAGCAGATGGCGTAATGGTTACATTACTGGACTCCTATGTGGTCAACCGCAGTTCAAGTCCTGGACCTGGCAGCTCAAAACTCACACCAGGCGTGTGTGTGTCCCCAGAGTCCTGGAAGAAGAACGGAGAAGGGATTGCAGCATGGCTGTTCCCAGGGAGAGAGTCCTCAGTTCTGTTTCCTGTCTCTCCAGCAAGCACATGCTTCCTATAACAAAAATCTCTCTCAAAACAAAACAAAACAAAAAACCCGAAAAACAAAAATAAGAACTTGAGTTGGTTGAATACTGAAAACTTTTTAAAATCTAGAAATAAGCTGATTTTGCTTTAAATCTCTCAACTGAAGGCCATGTTTGCCCGTGGGCTTTCTAGTGGAAATGTGAGGACAGGACAGATCTGACTGTATCTCCCCGAGGAGGTGTGGCTTAAGGGAATGACAAATACCAGTCTTCCAGAGGACCAGTTGTTCAAGTCGCATCAGTTGAGTTGAGTAGATTAGGCTTATGAAAGCTGGAATACATTTTGGGACAAATACGGTTGGCTTGGGGTCAACAGATGGCATAGTGGTTACATCGCTGGACTCCCACTTGGCCAACTGTGACTCAAGTATCAGACCCGGTGGCTTGGAACTCATGCCAGGCGTGTGTGTGTGTGCATGCCCGAGATCCCAGGAGGAGATGGAGGAGAAGGGACTGCAGCCATCTCCCCTGGGAGGTGATTTCTCACTTTCCTTCTCGCTGTCTCTGCCTCTCTCTGGCAAGCACACGTGCCCTAAGGCATAAACCTCTTAAAATCTCTATCTATCTATCTATCTATCTATCCATCCATCCTCTATCTATCTATCCATCCTCTATCTATATCATCTGTATCTATCATCTATATCTAGCATCTATCTATATTTATCATCTATCATCTATCTATCACTTATCAATCTGCTTATCTATATCTATCTATCATCTATATCTAGCATCTATCTATATTTATCATCTATCATCTATTATCTATCCATCACCTATCTATATCTATCTATCATCTATATCTAGCATCTATCTGTCATCTATCATCTCTATCTATCTCTATCTATCATCTACTTATCTATCATCTGTCTATATATATATCTATATCTATCTTTCTATTATCTATATCTATCTCTGTCATCTATTTATCTATATATTTATCAATCATCTATCTACCTATTTATCACCTATATATTTATCATCTATCTATCTATCTATCTATCTATCTATCTATCTATCATCGATCTATCTATACCTATCTATCCTCTCTCTCTCTCTCTCTCTCTCTCTCTGTCTCTCTCTGTCTGGCTGGCCTGTGGCTGAATTAAGCGCAAGGGGAGGCGCGGCCTAACTGACACCGGCAGCCCAGGGTGCCACGTTAGCGAGACCACAGCTTTTGTCTCAGCATCTCTGCAGACCAGCAAGTGAGCATCGTAGGACTCCCGCCAGGAAGGCTGGTAAACTGTGCCGTTTTTATTTAAGACTGGTAACGCTGGGAAAGAATTACACGCGCAAATCAGATGGGTGAATTGGAGAGGGCACATGGCGTTTCCTTGGCTTCACTCCCCTCTTGCTTTGCTGCACATTCTTCCTTAAGTAGAAAATTCCTGCAGCGGCACTCGGCTAGCACTTGCTCAGTGCCGGATGCTTATCTCAGAGGGGAGAAACCTTCCCGACACTTGGGTGACTTGGGGTGTCCGTGAACTTGTCTAGCGACCGAGACGGAAGGGCTAGTTGGGAGGATAGCCAGCAAAAGCTTCTCCAGTTTCATCCTCGCTTACAGTTTCCTTTCCCAGCAGAGAAGCGGTTTCCTCTGTCCTGAGCTTTCTCTCCTCCCTGTGAATCATTTCTTTGGGAGGAAGCTGCAGTCCCGGGTCTGCGTATCACGACTCTGCCTCTGCTGTGCCAGAGACGCGGCTCTGAGGACTTCTATCCAGGCCGTGTGGGAGGAGGACGACTTGTCTGGATCCCAGTGGCCTTTCAAGCCTTTCTGCACCCAACTGCAGACTGTTCATCAATAAAGCGGCTCCTGGGAGCGTCTCAGAAGCCTTGCAGTTGCCAGAGAAAGTGGTGTCCCTGTACTGGTGCTGGTCCCTGCAGAAGGAAGGTGTCTATGCAGGTCTTTAGGCACCAGGTCTACCCTGGGTTCTGAGCCCTGACCATGGCATGACTGTGGCCTTAGGGCACCTTTCAAATTCCCTGTCATGTCCTTGACTCACTCCCCGGGGCTGTGTTAGTCTGCTCGGAGGCGGCCACTCGGCACACACACTGGCCGAGACCAGGGAAATGTGCTGTCCCGCATTCTGGAGGGGAGAATCTGGAATCCAGGTGTCAGCAGGCCAGCGTGCCCTCTGAGGGCCCCAGGAGAGGAGGTGTCCCTGGCTTCTCTCCAACTCCCGGGACTGCTCCTAGATTCCAGGGATGGGAGATCGGGCATGTCTGTGTCCAAACTCCCCCTCCAGAGGACACCAGCACACTGGAGGAGGCCACCTGCTCCATGTCGCCCGATCCTGACTGCGCCTGCGCGGACCCTACCTCCAGCCGCCAGGCTACATTCTGAGGTCTGGGGGCTGGACTTCCATGCAGAAATTCTGGGAGGAGGAGAACATCATTCAGCTCATAGCAAGAGTTTTGGAGGATTCTGAAACTCTGGAAAACGTTGTGAAACTCTAGAGAGTGAAAATACCAAGCTGGCTACCACTCTGCTAGCAATTAGTAATTCTTTTTTTTTTTTTTTTTGAGAGCTTTTTGGTTATAGGGTACACGTGCTCACCAGAGAGACAGAGACAGAAAGTGCCAAATCACACCCCTGGGGCTATGGCAATGCTGCATTCACTTCTCCTTCATTCTCCTCTTGGAATTTTGGGCTTGCACACACACGTACCCGGCCTGAGTGTCAAGCCACCAGGTCCTGGACCATGCAGGCGTCCAGCACCTTAATTACTACGCCACCTGCTGGTCCCTCATTTTGCCAAATCTTTTCAGCATCTCAACTTGCAAAATGGAATAACCCAGAGTAAAACATTTGAATCTTTTAAAAATATCCATCAACGTCAGCGTGAAGCCAAGTGCACCTTCCCGCCTGAGAGCCAGGGAGGTGCTGACGTCCAGAGCTCAGCGGCGCCACCCCCTCAGACTGTGAACGCGGCTTATTGCCGTGTGGTCCTGGAGTCGGGCATGTCTCTCTGCCCGTTGTGCAGGTGGGGCTGAGACACCAAGGCAGCTGTGAGCAGCTGGACCCGGTTCCAGCCACCCCAGTTCCCACTCTGTTCAGGAGGCCTGGCTTCCCTGTAGGTCTTGGAAATCCACAAGGCGAGCAGTCTCTCTCCACTCCCTTTCCTTCTTCTTTCCTGTCTTTCTCTCTAGGAGAAAAGAGGTACTCTGGGGGACGGTGAGTCTCTGGGAGCCCTCTGTGTCCATGTGCGCAGGGACTGGGCTGCAGGGAGTGACAGCACCTTCTGCAGCTCATCTGTGGTGACCCTGTGACTTGAGCCTCTTGAGAAACATCCCCTTGCTTTTAGTCTGTGGGGTTTGGCTCATTAAAGACCCCATCTCAGCAAGGATGCTTCAGTTGTATTTCTTCTTGGAAATTAATGGTTGCAAGGTGGGGTTCTTGGAAATCAGGGTTTTTGTTTTTTGGGGGGTGGGTGGGGTGGGTGGGAGGTTTTCGCTATAGGGTGCATGCACTCACCAGAAAGCAGAGAGACAGAGAGACAGAACGTGAGAAATAACCCCCCGGGGGGATGGCCACGCCGCAATCCCTTCCCCTCCATTCTCCTCTCAGGATCTTGGGCACACACACACATGTACTCAGCGTGAGTTTAAGCCACCAGGTCTGGGACTCGAACTGTGGTTGACTACACGGGAGTCCAACGACATAAACATTACACCAACTGCTGGTCCCGGAAATCGGCTTTTTAAGATGTCGTTGCTGTTAAACATTGCTCAGACTCTCTTGGGCTGGCTGAACACTCTTGCCCCATGCTCCTGTCTTCTTCAGCCCTTTACTTGAATCTTAATCTTCTCACCTACGTAGACGCAGCCATTATGTCCTTCCAGAAAGACGACTCCTTATCTCTAACTGTTCTTCTCGGATATACGCTTTGTAAACAAGGCTGTTATTTTCCTGAACTGATATTTCATTTTTTTGTCTATTTTCCCTTTTTTAAGGTTATTAGTTTCTTCCATAAGTGAGGAAAAGAGACGGGGTCAGGGCCTATAGGTGCCTGGTGCACTGAGGGAGGCCCCCGGACCTGTTCCTAGGCCCCCCCACATGGCCGGCCTTGCAGAGCATCACAGCGCACTGTTGCTCCACTGTCTGGCTCAGACATCTCTTTGGGAAGTCTTACTTTATTTTCGGCTTCCAGCCCCTTCTCTGTCCCGCGGGGCCAGTGCCGCCTCCGGGCAGGAGCACCGTGGAGGTACTGCTTGGACACAGACTGGGGCAAGACGCCGGCTCAGATGGTCGCTTGCTCTCGGGCGTCGCGGCCTGCTAACGGCAGCAATGCGGGCAATTAAGCTGGACGTGAGGGTGCAGAGCCCCAGTCCCATCAGCTCCCGTCCCTTTTCCTGTTCTCTGGTAACTGCTATCCCTAGTCCTCTCACTGCACCCATAAGAGGGCTTTCTGGTGCAGCCTGGTCAGGCTCTTGCAGTGTTTCAGCGGAGGCCCTGCGCTCCCCGGCGCCACCAGGCGGTAGTGATAACTCGTGTTCAGTCACCGCTGATTCTGGTGCGGTTCTTAACGGCCTCCCAGGACTCCGATTCCACCATTCCGGGAGGCTCAGCCCTCAGCAGCTTGTCCGCAGCTCCTTCCCGCTGTTTCTCCCTGGGGATAACTCCAGAACTGGGAGGCTCTGTAACCCACAGGGAGGAATCTGATTCACTTCCCTCCCCTCTGCCTGAGGACGTCCCTGTTTTCAGGTTAAAAATTCGTGATAGCTCTTCTGTACCAGCTCTTCCG
>NW_006159840.1:6931293-6932586 GCF_000334495.1 Tupaia belangeri chinensis | reverse complement strand
TTCCGAGGGCTTTCCCGAGTGCCATCCCAGAAAAGCCATCTGCTTGTTATTCGCCCGTGACTTTACCACTGGGCTCCAGCTGGGGAACCCCGCTCTGTCACCCAGAGAACGTCCCACCTGGAACGCCCAGATCGGTTCCATCGCGCTCTGAGCGGCCCCACCCCAGGCTCCTGCTGCCCCATTCTGCAGAGGCGCAGCGACTGCTCAGTGAGCACCGAGCCCACTGCGACCTCGGGCTCAGCTCAGAGCGAGCACCACTTGTCTGGGGCTGCGGTTTTTCCCAATGAACTGAGTTTGTCGGAGGATTCTTTCATAAAAGTGAAAAAGACAAAAAAGTTGATAATTTTTGGAAATGCCGTTTTTTACATACCTTTGTCAAAAATAAAGGGTTCTGGTACAGAAATGGACACTTCATCTCGAAGCGACACCGAGCGACCACGGACTTTGACTCCCAAAGGGGGAACCCAAACGCTTCTGGGCCTGCCCTGGAGGAGGTGAGCACTGTCACAGCGAAGCTCTGCCTGGGGACAGGCGGAGCAGCGCCATGAGACCTCTCCTCCTAGGGGAGAAGAAAAGAAGGAGAAAAAGCAATAGGAGAGAGAAACTGCCCCTGGAGAACTGTGCTTCCACTCTGTCCCTCTTCTTTTGGTTTTAAAGATTTATTTTATTTAACTTTATTTATGTATTTATTTTGAGTTTGACCAGAGAGGGACTGAGTGAGAGAAAGAGGGAAAGTGAGAGAGCAAGTGGCCAGGTCCGACCGAAACCCCAACCGCACGTGGAGCCCAGCGCCCTTGACCAGGAGGACGCCTGCCCACCGCTCCCTGTCTAAAAAGCCAAGGTCAGCAGGGTTCACCTGGTCCCTCCCTGCTGTGCGGCCTGGGCCCCCCCCAAACCCCGGAATTCTCCCACCTCTGGAATGGGACACCCGCTGAGGGGACGCCACGCGAGCGTCCTGAGCTGACATTTCCCCTGGGAAGTCTGGGTCCCGACTGGCCCAGCCTGCAGGGGAAGGGCAGAGCTCGCCTTCCATAGTCTAGCCCACCAGGACGCAGGCCGCGCTGGGCAGGGGCAGGAGTAGCCACCAGGAAGTCCAGACCCAGCCGGGACGGAGCCAGGGCCCACCCCAGCGGGGTCGTCCCCTCCTGTCCTTGCTGCAGCCACAGAGCCTGGGATCTGGGGACAGCCCCATGAGGGGTCTCCCCCACCAGGCAGGAGAGCAGCCCTGCGGGCCTCTGTCCAGTGGGTCCTGCGCTGAGCCCTGCGGGTCGAGACGCGTAGGGGCGGGCGGGG
>NW_006159840.1:6917442-6929793 GCF_000334495.1 Tupaia belangeri chinensis | reverse complement strand
CCGGCAGCTCTGAGAGCGAAGGGGAAGTTTCAACATGCCGATCGCACAGTTGCTGGAGCTATGGAAGAAGATCGAGGTGGAGCCCATGGAGACGGAGGTGAGCGGGGTCCTGGCCTGTTTACCCAGGGGCGCCGTGGGCTGAGTGACGGCTGGTGACAGACCTGAGCCTGGATGGGCAGAGGCGTGTAAGTCGGATGCGTGTGCGCGTGCAAATCCAAACATCCGACGCTCACAATGTCCCTGTGCTTCTGCACCGGGCGGCATTTGTGCGCTACACGGAAACGAAAATGGATAGAGAAAATGAATGTCTTAAGCCAAACTTTCTGGGTGCTTCTTGAAGTCTGCGCGGCTGACCTGCAAGTGTTCCCAGGCTGAGTGGAAGCAGCTTGCTGTGCCTTCAACAAGTGGCTTTGAATTATAAGCCCTTCATTTCCCGCAGGATGAAAGCAAAGGCAAAAGCAATGCTGTTTTTTAAGGAGAAGGCTGACAGATAATGCGTTTTCAGAGGGCTGCTTGTACTGACCCTTGTGATCGGAGACGGACGCTAGCCCGTGGCTGGGCCAGCTGACGTGTGGGCCCAGCTTACTGGCCACAGGCTTCTCTAAGGACGTGGAAACCTCTGCCCTAAGGAATTCAATTTGCCCAATTCGAATGATATGTTAGATATATTTTTCCCAGAAGTGGAGTTCCCCAGAATTATTAACATCTGCTAAACTATTAGCTGTACTTAGACCATTGATAGCAACTCAAATTGCATTTAACAGTGGCTAATCTTAATGACTTACTAAATCATTGCAAAATCCAAGCTTTAATGTTTGCCTTATTCCCTACAGCCAGTACCACATCTACAAATGCGGTGCTGACTGTTTAAAATTGTATTCATCTTTGTGTCTCCATGGGATATGTTGAGGCTGCCATGTAATGTCATTTTAAACGGACAGAGGTTCTGTTTTAGAGGAGTCTTTTCTTAATATATTATGCTTACTACTTTTCCTGGCAACCGATCTGACTCAAGGCTTGCAGTATGCCTGCTGCTTAGCGGGGACAGGGCTCTACGCCCGTTTCTTTAGCAGGAACGGCCTAGACACGGTTGCCCGTGGGAGTGTTTAAGGCAGAAGACGACACCACCCCTCCTTTTGGTGTTATTGATTGTTCAGTTTGTACGTGATGTTCTCCTGGCATGGAGGGTGGAGCCGTAGTGAGAGCGTTTACTTCCGGGGTTGCCAGTTCAAGTCCATTTCTTCCCTGCTGGGAGAGCGCTGGCTTCCCCGAACACCGAGCTAATGAATGACCCAGACCGAGCCACGCGCTCTTTCTTGTTGGTGCTGCCTCGAGCCCTCTGGTTACCGGAGCCATGTTTGCGGTGGTGAGCTGCCAGCCGGGGGGCCCTCGTGAAGGCCGAGCTCACGCAGCGGGACGGGCTGGCCTGGGTGTGGAGGTGGCGGGAGCAGGGTCTGCAGGCCTCTGGTGGGCTCTGACCCACAGCGCCGCCAGGGACAAAAGCTCTGAGAAGTGGCTTGAGTTCCAGATATTTCTGAGACTAATTGAAAATGGACCTCTAGTGAATAGATTGGTGTATTTTCACCGTGTGGACACATGAACCAGGCGTGGGTGCTGACCAGAAGCCACACTGGCTTCAACAAGGGGCCGCTGTGTCCCTGGCTGACATGGAGATGGCACAGCCGCCAGAGGCCACTCCACCAGGCCGGGGCATGGAGTCATACTATTTCAAACACCTCGAGGCCCTGGACGGCCCTTGCCGAGGGAGGGCCGAGGCCGTGGACCGCCTCCCGTGCTGCCTTTCCACCAGGGGGGTGCAGGTCTGGGAGGGGTTTTGGTTGATCTGGATACAGGAACAATACATTACACGGGTAAGTTAAATTAGGTGGTCCCTGCAGCAGAAGACATTGTTTTGGTGAGGGGCTTCCTGGGTACGTCTTTCAGGGTACCTACTGTGGGGTTGTGCTCTTGCTGGAGAGGATCTGATGGCTGGTCCCGTGGAACTCAGAAAACCCGTCCTTCCCACAGAAAGATTAAAGCTGAATATCCTTAAATATTGACTCCAAGTTCCCGAGGAAACCTCCAAATCCACAAAATACGAATCCCTTCGGAGCTCAGGGCTGGGACCCTCTCTCATCTTGCCCCCGGTCACACCACGTGGTGTTAAACTCCCCTGCACATCAGGACCTGGGCCAGGCAGGATTCCGCGCCGCCTCTGACTGCCAAGCCGAATGTCACCAAGGCTTGCTGAAGAGCGCGCTGCTCCCACGAGGGCACCTGCAGCGAGCTGTCACTGTGAGCTGTCACTGCAGAGCTGTCACTGTGAGCTGTCACTGCAGCGGGGCTGTCTGAGTCTCCAGGGCAGCCATCGGGGCCCCGCGTTCCCACTTCACCAGGCCGTCCTCGTGCCTCCTCACCGCCCTGCTTCTCTGCGGCCTGAGGAACTGGCTACCGGGGCTCTGTGACCCCGTACACCGTCCAGACAGTCCCTCTGCGCCAGCACACACCAGCAGGCTGCTCTGTCAGGGAGCGTCTGTGGTTCCCGGAACTGCTGTGATTCCTGTGAACAGGGAGCGTGGCAGGTTAGGATGTGAGGTCCCAAAGCCCCGGAAGAATCTAGCATGAAAAAGAATGTAGCATTTTTTAAGTTTTAGCAGCCCTTCAGCCACAGCCTTCAGCAGGGTGACGAGGCCACGGCGTGGTGGGTGGGAGAGGCGGGCAGACGCTGCCTGGGGTCTGGCTGGCCCTTGGCCTTGCTGGGGCTGTCCTACCTTGGAGGAAGGGAGAGCAGGGGCATCAGACATGATTTCCTGGAGGCTCACATCAAGCCCGGGAATCCGTAATCGGCCACTGTCGGAGCTGCCAGGCTGGACACGGAGGCAGGAGCCGGCGGGCTGACAGCGGGCAGCTCTGGTGGTGACTCCCACGCGGCTGAGCTGGGCGGCTGTGTGCAGGGCTGGCTCCCCGGGGCTCCCTGGCTCTGGGCAGTAGGGACCGTCCTGTCCCTGACTCGTGGCCTTGGGCCAGCCCCGGTGGCGCCTTGCTGTGTGCCATGGCCAGGCCTTCACTCCCTTTCATGTGATTCGTCCTCCCAGCAATAACCCGAGGCTGGGACCCACTCCCTCCCAGGGTGGATGGCTGGGATGCCCGCGGGCCCTTTCTGTCTTCCCTGTTTAGTCCTTTGGCTGCATGGAGGGCACCTCCTGACCTGCCGAGTGTAGGCTGCACAGTCTCCTCGTTCTCTCCGATCGCGCCCGACGTGCACGCTCCGCCGACCCGTGGTCTGTGACGTGGGACATGAGCGTTTCCTGTCCTTGCCGCCGCTTAGTCAGGGTCCGCTCTGGCACGAGGCATCTAGTTATGACTGTGGACAGAGAAAAGACCGCACGGCCCCTGTCCTGGGCCAGGCTGGACTGCTCAGGTGGCCTCTGCGTGGGACCGGTGTGAGGGCCCCCACGGAGTAGCTGCTAAACTAACGTATCTCCTTGTTCCCAGGCCGCCGAGGAGGAGGATGTCAGCCTGGACACGGAGCCTCCCACGGAAGACACGGCGGAAGAAGTAACTATCCTCACTTACAGCCTGGTCACTGGAGGGGACTGGCGGGGTGGCACCGGGGGGACACGTGAGTTTGGAATTAGTGCTGGTGTGTGGTTGTCCAGCACCGTGTGAATGTACACACGCAGTACGTGTGACCACATATGTGTGCGGTGCACGGTCGTGACTCTCCCCAGGAGTAAAACAGCGAGTTACACTGTCTCCTGGTGTGGACGATGGGGGACGTGTGATCACCAGTCAGGGCAGGCATGAGGGACGGCCCGCAGGCGCGGGAAGAAGTGAGACGTCACTCCGCCTGCTGGAGGCGATGGATGCAGCGGAGCTTCCGAAACGCCCGCTTTGTCGTGCTGAGCGGCCGCGAGCCGGAGGCGGGGAGAGCCCAGCCGGGCAAGGCCATGGGAGGGTGAGGCCAGGAAGCCTGGGGTGGGGGGAGCAGGACCTCTAGAGAGGACGTGTTCCTGCCGTGGAGGTGACGTGGGGAGAGCGCCAGCTGCCACGGGCCACACCTTTCCCGTTTACAGCCCTTGGGAATCTGTCCTGCTCAGGCACCGGGAATCCGGCTGAGCCCTTAGTAACGGGAAAGCGTCAGGTGACATGGTGTCACAGGGAGAGCTTGGTGACAACAAGCTTATCTGTGAGCGAGACAGGGACAGGGCAGGACAGGACAATTCTCGAGAGGACTGGGTGCTGTGGTAGAGGGTCCTGGTGAGGCGCCATCCTCCTGGCACCCCTGGTGACTTCTCTCTCGGTGGCCGCAGCCAGGGAGCCCTGGGCGAGACCAGCCGCCTGAGTCGCTGTCACTTGCTGCCCGGGAACACAAGTCCTAGATGAGCCACTTGACGACTTCTGAAAACAGCTGAGAGGAGTGGTGGCCTGGAGGGTGCGGCGGTGGCCGTCCTGACTCAGAGGCCCCCTAAGCCAGCCCTGCAGCTCGCCACCTTCGGACTCTGCACGCGAGACCTCACGGGCCTTGCACGCAGACACGTCCGTGGTTGGACCTGGAGGCCGGCAGGGAGCCTCGTGGTGCTGCCACGGGGTCTGCCTCACTGCTGGGCGGGGAGTTGGCGGGCGCTCCCCTCAGCCCTGCCGGGGCCTTGCAGCATTTGGCCCGCCCTGCGCCTGTGGTCCCCGGGAGAGCAGCAGGGCTCTGCTTTTGCGGCTCCACAGAGGTCAAAGTGTGAAGAGACGAGGGAGCCGGTGACCTTCCAGGGAAGATGGATGTCCCAGCATGTCCTCGCAAGGGGCAGTGATAAGGTGGGGAGGAGGGGCTGGGCCAGCAGAGGTTCAGGCCTGGTCCCATGTGCCCGGCCCCGGTGACTCGAGAAGCATGCCAGGTGCATGTGCACAACCCCAGCAGGTGGGCAGTGGAGGAAAGTGCCCTGCTGGGACGGCGCCCCCCGCGGGAGGGCTTTCTCCCTTGTGCTCCCTCTCTCTCTCGGTCTCTCTCCCTGGTCAGTATGTGCCCTCTGGCAATGAAGAAAATGAAAAATAAACGGGTAGAGATAGAGGGAAGCTTACCCCCCACGTACAGTAATATGGCCCAGAGTCTCAGAGAGAGCAAGCCCCTGGGGTCACTGTCCCAGGCGCTCGGAGTTCTCCGGTTTCCTGGGACATGAGGCAACTGGCGTGGCTTCAGGAGGCTGGGGCGTGGCACTAAGCACACAGGCGTGGTGGCCCAGACGGGGCATGCGTGTGCGTCCTGGCTTTGTCCCTTAGGGTTTGGGGGCAGAATGCCCTGGCCCCAGGGCTAAGGGGCAGCAGAGATTTCCTTCTCGCTTCTGGGGCTGGAAGTTCCAGCTCAAGGCTGACGGACTCCGTGGCTGGTGAGGCCCACGTCTAGATGGTAGATAGTTGTCCTCCCGCAGTGTCCTCCCGTGGCAGGATGGGCAGGAGCTCTCTGGGCCCCTGTCACTAGGGCGCTGGTCCACTCATGCAGCTCCAACCTTGGGACTGAATCGCCTCTGGGAGGCCCCGCCTCCTAGTCCCCTGAGCACGGGGTCAGGATTTCACCACGGGAGCAGACTCCAGACCACAGTGCTCAGGAGGACGAGGCTGAGAAGGGAAGCGTGGGTTCCCAGCAGGAGGCTGTGTGCCAGGGCACACAGGTCTTGTCATTAACTATTTATTTCCGGATTGTCGTGACATCACGTTGCTGACTCTTGTCGCCCGTCCGTCCAGCAGAGCTCAGAAGGTCTCCCTCCGGCACCCTGGCTGTCAGCTCCCTGCCCCCACTGCTTCCACCATTTACCTCCTCAGCTTCCCCGTGTTTGCGAGGTGCCCTGGCACTGTGTCTGTGCCTGCCCGATGGCACAGGCCTACGACCTCCTGGTGTCAAGTTGCCTTGCGTCAGAATGTTCTATGGAAAGCTGGCTGTGAGTCTGTTACAGGAATGTGGTGAAGCACTGATTTGTTTGTTTAAGATTTTTTTTTTTGGCCATGGAATGTGTATGTTCACCAGAGAGAGACAGAGAGAGAGAGAGACACACAGAGAGGGAGTGAGTGAGAAATCACCCCCTGGGGGCATGCCCACACAGCAGTCCTTCTCTCCCATTCCCCTCTAGGGATTTGGGGCATGCATACATACCCAGAGTGAGTTTCAAGCTGCTGGGTCCAGGACTTGAACCGTAGCCAGACGTGTGGGAGTCTAGTGCTTTAACCACTACGCCCCCTGCTGGCCCCAACCCGGGCTTCTTTCAGTAGTGGGATAGAGGGTGGGGAGACGGTCACTGTCCCCCAAGGCGGACCTGGTCTGAGTGGAGTCAGGCAGTGCTTGGGCCTTAGTAAACGGAGGAACTCTGAACAAATGTAGGAGTGCCTCGCAGGACCCTGCAATGGCCGTTCGGATGCCTCGCCGTGTCTGTGGGAGTAACGCACGTGCAGGACAGTCACTGCCGGAGGCCTTGAGGTGTCCATAGGTGACCCTGACGGCACACCTGCAGTGTCAACCACCACAGCTGCTGGCCGTCCAGGTGTCGGTGCAGGTGTCCAGCTTGGTTAGAGGCGAGCTTGTCTGACCGCCCTCCTCGGCCTGCCCACTGGGGATCTGGCCGCTGTTCTGTCGCCGAAGGGTGGGGCAGACTAAACACGTGTAATTAAAAGTCATCTTATTAGAAAAATAATTAAATCAATGGCAGGTTCTTATGCATCCATTCAACCAGAATTACTTTTTGTATCCTGTGGGCTTAACGTTGGAGGATGAAAAGGTCAGTCGAGGTTCGTCTTGGCACGTGCAGGAATGTCGTAACTAACATGGTTTCCTCCCTGGGATATTCTTGCCTACTTTTTAAAGTATACAACATGTTTGGGACATGTTTTGCACAAATGCGTCTGCGTGCACTTCTTGTTCGGTTGTATCTCATGTCATGGCTGTTTGCCTTCTGAGCAAAGGGAAACTGGGGTGGCCTGGGGTGAAGACGGGAGGCAGGCAGGAAGCCCGTTTCGAGTTCTCAGGTCAACACGACACACCTTTACCCGCCATTGCTGAGGAGAGGCCTCCGCTCTCCAGAAGTTGGTGTCGCCAGGCGTGGTGGCATGTGTCTGGAATCCCAGCTGACCGGGAGGCTGAGACAGGAGGGTGGCAAGCTCAAGGCTGGCCCTGCAACACAGTGCAATGTCATCTCCTAGGAAGTCAGCATGGATAAGATCAGCAGGTGGCATAGTGGTTACATTGCTGGACTCCCACGTAGTCAACTGCAGTTCGAGTCCTGGACCTGGCGCCTTGGAGCTCACTGGGTGCAAGTGCGTGCGTGCCCAGAGTCCCAAGAGGAGAATGGAGGAGAAAGGATTGTGGTGTGGCCTAACCCCTGGGGGAGTAATTTCTTGCTTCCTGTCTCTCTGTCTCTCTAGCTAGTGCACACCCATGGACGCTGGACGTTTGTGTTACAGATGTGCAGGAGGGCTGGCCCCCAGCCTCGGCCCACTCAACACGTCGGAGCAGCCCGCCCATATTCTGAGCAATGATGCTGCCATAGAGGCCCCAAACTGAACTGCGTTTCAGCTCCTCAAAGGACTGAGGAAGGCGGGTCCCAGTTGCACAGAGCCCCGAGGGTGGGCCCGCCCTGTGTGGTGGTGACCCCATTTCCTCGTCCCTTTTGCAGGTTAGGGATACTGAAGGCTGGCAGAGTGGGGGAGCTGTGGAGCCTAGAGGGGTTAAAGTTCAGTGCAGACAGCAGACGCACCTGCAACTGGGCAGGGTGGAGGTCTCTGAAGGCCCTGCAGGGTAGAGGTAGTGAGGGCTGGCAGTGTGGGGAGCTGTCGGCTAGCAGAGTGATTTATGGCCTCAGTGAATTTGTCCAGAGGGGACCTGCTGCTCGTGGTGGGAAGGCCGATCTGGACACCTGGCCAGGAGCACTTGGGGTGGCCTGCCAGCCACATGCAGGAGACCCCTGCTGCGATGCCGAGCCTGCTTCTCAACCTGTGTGGGAGGTAACGTCACGGGGATGGCAGGGGCCTCCTGGGAACCCTTCTGAGCCACTGTCCAGGGAGGCAGAGGGAGGAGTGGAGCCTGTGCCTCATGGGGATGGGAGTGAGGACCCTGTCCTGGGCCAGGAGACGGCCACCAGCCTGTTTCCGCGGCTCACACTCAGTCTCCAGAGCCCAGGCATGCCATGCTCCCGGGCCGACATACTGAGTGTAATTTCTGGTCCCTGTGCACGGGTGACTTAAGGTGAGTTTGTATTTATAGACGAGTTTCCAAAAATATCAGGGTTTGTCAAGTGACATTTTAAAGGGTTTAGATTTCAGGGTTGTGTTCATTAATAATAATGCAGACCATCTTCTTACCCGGTCGACTTCAGGAACCCAGTTCCAGAGAAGCTCTGTAGAGCATCGGCGTGTTTTCACTTTATTCCCCGTGACTTCCAGGGCACCCCCCTGTCTGCATGCGCCGTCGGCTGTCAGTTTCAGTTGGCGGGAGGTCCCCACCGGGAGCCAGACAGCAGGGGCTTTGTGACTGAGGCGCTCCCCAGGCGCAGGAGGTCCGTAGGTGCTCGCGGTGAGCTCTGGGCGTTGGCGGCGTGCCTCGGTCGCCGTGGTGGCCGCAGCTCGGATTGCGGCCCTCCACGTGGAGGAGAGGAGCTAGGCAGGCGAGACCGTGAAGACACGGAGCGCTGGAAGGAGCCCGTCCGAGGGTGCTGCCAGGCTGGCTGAGCACGCAGTACAGCGGCACCCGGTTGGCCAGCCACGGGCAGTCACCTGCAGACATGGCAGGTCACCGCTCTGCCCTTCTCGAGGGTGGAATCTAGAGAGTGCCATTGTTCCTCTAAACTAAGAAAGAATGAACGAACAATTGAAGGCAGATTGAATAGGGATGAGACAAGATGAGTAATGAAGCCCAGGAACGAACGGAGCAATTAGAGCAACGCAGCTCGGGCTGGGGAGAGCTCACCGCTCCGAGGCTGACGAAGCAGCGTGCGGGCCTGCTCATGGCCGGAGTGGGCCCGTCTTTTGGATCGCCTGGCGGCCTCCGGAGGCCCGGTTCCGTACATCGCTGCCCGAGTCCCTTGGTCGGATTTCTCATTGCCGTCCTGTGCGCGGGCAGGAATGGCTCTCGTCCTTGCAGAGGTTCTGGGGAAGGTCGGAAGCACAGTGCTGGGAGAAGGAGCAGGAGCCCCAGCGCCCGTCTGTGCTTTGGGAAGCGCCACCCCAAGGCAGCAGTGAGGGCGCCCTGGGAGTGGCGGCCCCATGTCGGTGGCGTGGCGTTCCTCGCGAGGACCCGCGGAGACTAGCCTGGCTCCTGTGCTCCAAACACGCCTGCCCCGTGGGTGCCCCTCCCTGGGTCTCTGTGGTCCCCCACTCCCGGGCGTGAAGACGGCACACAGCTCTTTCCTGTTCCGAGACCCTCGTCTGTCACAGTCACAGCTGCGCTTCCTCTCTGACTCCAGGGGTGACCCAGTGTGAGCGGGAGCACTCTCCAAAGCCCGCTCCGGGAGCCCATCCTATCTGAGGCCGCATGGGGCCCGCCCGCCCCCTCCTGCCTCCTGCTGGTCCCAGCCTGTGGCCGGACATGGCCCGTGGACTGGAGCACAGCCGTCGGGACAGGGTGTGCGGCCCCGGAGGCTCAGTGACTTGGCAGTGGTGTCGGAAAGGACATGCCCGTTCTCCAGCCGAAAGTGCGCTCCCGGCACAGCCAGGCATCTCCGTGGGCAGAGGTGGTTGCTGAGTTATGAGAACCACCTCATGGCTGCTGCGTCTTCGTTGAGTGCAAGGCAGCAGGTCCGACAAAGCCCACATGGAGCTCGGGCGTCCTCGGGACTGAGGGGGGGGTGACGGGGTGGGACGGGAGCCTGGCTCTTCCCTGGCATCTGGTTTCTATCACCCTGCACCCCCTGAGCCCGGACGAGGGTGGGGGGGCTATCGCCTCTCCCCCATTTTTCTGGTGGTGAAATCGAAGCGTCTAAAATGATGTAGTTGCTACGAGTAGGAGAGACCCAGTAAGAGGGTGTAAAACCAGGCATTTCCCGTGGGCTGCGTCTCTCAGGACGCCGAGTCCAGAGCGCTGAGTCGGAGGTTCTGGTGAGAAGCGGCCCGGGCGAGCGCCCTGCTCCAGCCTTGCTTCTGACGGTGTCCAGGTGGCTCTGGAACAGGGAGATCCTGCCCCTGGGCCCGACTTCCATCCCTTCATCTCCCTCCCGTGCGGTTAAAACACTTTCTTCCAAGACGTAGTGGGGGACACCCCCGTGCACGAAGGGCCTCTCTCAGGAGGCCTCCACGGAACGCTAGGGGCCTGACCCAGGTCCCGGAGCTCAGATGCTCGCCTCTGGCTCACGTAGAGTGGACGGGACAAGCCACGCGTCCCGTGTCTGTGGAGAAAGGGAGGTGCAAGGGTTCGAGTCTCCCTGAGGGAATAGGTGTAGCCCCGTTTGCGGAGCGTCTGCTCTGGGCGGACGCGGCCTCCGGCACAGGGGACAGGACGAGGACGACAAGCCCCTCTTCAGGGTGCGTGGCCCATGCCATGAGGGGCACACGGGAGGTGGCGGACATGCCCTATCTCCTCCCCCGGTGATAAACGGCTGTGCGTCCGTGGGCAGCAGCGGAGGTGCCCTGGGCCCTCGGCTCCCAGCTGTGCGTCCGGCTGGAGCCGGTCCGCTCCTGCAGCCCTCCTTCCCTTTACTCTTCAGCAGCTGTCCTCCGACGCTAAGTGACACACGCAGTGACCAACACCGCCTTACGTCCGAGCATCCTTGGCTGTGAGCAGCCGCCTGCAGGAGGCCAGGGCGCGTGTGGTGGCACCGCGGAGACTCCAGATGGCCAGGAGGGCCCTGGGAGGGGCCTTCTGCAGAGCCAGGTTACGGTGGCCTCGCCGAGCCTGTGGTGTCAGTGATGGGACCCGGACGATGAGAAGACACCTACCAGCAGAGCGCTGTGACGGACAGCGGCGTATGGCCGTGTGTGCGGCACCAGCCAGCAGGCCGGGCGCAGCGGCGTAGAGGCTGCCGTGAGATGGGGGGAGGAGGCGTGATGGTAAAAGTGAGGCCTCGCCGAGGCCTCTGCATTTATTCCCACTTTTCTGGGAAACCATTGGAGGCAGGAGAGTGACGTGATCTGATGTGTGTTTAAGTCACCCTGGCCTTCGGGTGGGGCCTGGGGCTGCCGCGGAGGTTCTGGCTGGAGGCAATGGCAGGGCGATGGCGGCCGTGAGAACTTCACATCTCCCTGCCCTTTACTTTCGCTGTCCTCTGGCTTCAGACCCAACTTGTCCCCATGCCTGTGGGAACCAGGTCCTGTACCCTGGGCAGCGTCAGCAGCAGGAGGCACCCTGCCTTGGTTTGAAGCGAGGGCCTGAGGTCAGGGCCCAGGGCGCTCCTTCTGGGACACCCAGGGAACCCGCCCATGGGGGTGAGAAGAGGCAGGTTGCTCTCCCTCGGAGGAAACCTGCTCTGGGTGAGCACCACGTGGGCTCCGGGCACCACGGCCAGCTCAACAGGACTGCGGCTGAGCTGCTGTGTCTGTAGGCCCGCAGCCTCCTGGGCTCCCGGACAGGGCAGACCAGGTACCCACTCAAGGGCGCGGTGTCCGAGCAGTTGCTCTGGGAGCAGGGGAGAGGCGTGGCAGCTGCTGGGTGGGCTGCTCCCCGGTCCTTTCTTTAGATAAGCAGCGTATGGCGTGCACTCTTCAAACCATGAGTCAACGTCCATTGCTGCGTAGCAGGTGTTCTGTGTGGCTGGTACAAATTTTGTTTAGTAGTTGTACTCTCTACCATTCAGAGACGTAGGTTTTTATTCTGTCCTACTTTAAGTTTTAAAGACAACATGTATTAGCCATCTCGGAGCTCTAAGAGTCAGGGTCACGGTGCTGAGGTCTGCGACCCGGGGACTCCCTGGGGGGGAGCCTGTCCTCGGCCACGCCGCATCTCGAGGCTGCCCTGCGTCACGACTCATGGCTCCTCTCGGCATCTTCAGAGACACCACGTGGCACCCTCCGCCCTCCCTGCCCTCTGCCAACAGCTCTTTTCCCCGCCCGCATCCTTTGCCGCCCTCGTGGAGGACCCTGTGACCCCCTCGGTGGCGGATAGAAACCCTCACGTCTCAGTGCCGCATGTTCTGCCCACACACACAGCGCCTTTACCCTTACCCTCACCGTCATCGTCCTTATCACCATCACTCACCGTCAGCACCATCACCATCATCGTCCTTATCACCATCACCGTCACCACCATCACCGTCATCGTCCCTATCACCATCACCGTCAGCACCATCACCGTCATCGTCCTTATCACCATCACCGTCACCACCGTCACCGTCATCGTCCTTATCACCATCACCGTCACCACCGTCACCGTCATCGCCCTTATCACCA
>NW_006159840.1:6906081-6915849 GCF_000334495.1 Tupaia belangeri chinensis | reverse complement strand
TCACCACCGTCACCGTCAGCACCATCACCGTCACCGTCCCTATCACCACCGTCACCGTCAGCACCATCACCGTCAGCACCATCACCGTCAGCACCATCACCGTCATCGTCCTTACCACCATCACCGTCAGCACCATCACCGTTATCATCCTTATCCTTATCGTTACCATGGCCATGGCCATCACCGTTATCTCATTATCGTCATCACCATCGTCATCGTCACCATCACCATTATGGACACTTCTCTGTTGCTGTCCCCCACACCATCATTTCGGAAGATCAAAAGCGTTTCTCTTTGCCGGTTAAAAACTCCCTGCCCTTCTGCTCCTGTCATTCCACTTCCTTGAGCAAAGCAGTCCTGGCGTATGGTGGCCGTCCTGGACAGGTTGGTTTGAGGCTGGTAATTTTAGCACAGGCTTTTAGAAGCTGGGGTGCTCAGCCCGAGACTCAGGTGTTCCCTGTTTGTCACGCAGGGCCTGGGGTTTGGGACACTCAGACCTGTGAGTACAAAGGGACACCTTTACGGTGGTAAAGTGCTTCTCCAAAGTCCTAGTGAGCATCAGGCTAGTGGTGGAGGGCTAGGAAGAGGCGGGCTGTCTGCTGACTCCCAGCAAGAGACTGAGCGCCGCAGAGCAGGAATCGTGCCAGTCGGGGAGAAGAAAGAAGATGGCATTCTTTTTTTTTTTTTTTTTTTTAATTTTTTAGAGGTTTTTGCTATAGGGCACGTGCACTCACTAGAAAGACAGAGAGAGACATAGAGATAGAGAGGAAGAAATCACCCCCCCAGGGGGTATGGCCACACTGCAACCCTTCTCCTCCATTCTCCTCTCGGGATCTTGGACACGCACGCACACGTGCCTGGCATGAGTTTAAAGCAGCAGCATCCAGGACTCGAACTGTGGTCGACTACGTGGGAGTCCAGCGACATAGCCAGTACACTGACTGCTGGTCCCAAAGATGGCATTCTTTTGAATACAACATGTGAATATTTGAATAGGAGTTTCCAAAGTATCTACAAAAGTATCTAAGGTGAGTGAGTACACGGTGTACAGCAACACCATGGGGTTGGGGTGGCCCTTACAAGGTATGTGTGCGATGTACGGTGGGTCAGAGGCCCGGATTAGTAGGAGTGGCTACGAGGCCGTGCGTCAGAAGCTCCACGTTGTAAACTGATCCTGAGATCCGTGTAGGAGCGGCGAAAACCCCAGCACTTTTTCTCATAGAATCCGACAGGCTGATTCCGGAAACATTGTAAAAGGGGAAGAAAGCCGGAGCGTCCACACAGGGAGCTTACGGTCACGGCACAGCGATGGCGAGTCAGAGCAGTACACCCCGGAGAGGAAAGCAGACGTCGAGGCCGAGGCAAGGAAGAGCGACCCTCAGTTTATGAGCAGGCGGCTTTGACACAAGTCCGGGGTTGTTCAATGGGAGAACAGGTCGTCATAAATGGTGCCGGAATAACTGGGTATTTATAAACAAACAGATACATTCTGATCCTTGCGTCTGTACAAGGAAACCCGAACTGGGCCACCGGCCTCAATGTAAGAATAAAACAATGGCACTGATGGGAGGGGATACAATTGGTTCAGTCAGAGCGTTTTTTAGGTAGGAGCCAAAAGCATGAAGTAAATAAATAAATAGGACTTTATAAAAACCGATGGCCCTGTCCTTGAAAAGACACTGTCAGGGACCGGCAGTAGCGTAATGGCTATGTCGCTGGACTCCCATGTAGCCGACTGCGGTTCACGTCCCGGACCCAGTGGCTTAAACTCACGCCAGGCACGTGTGTGTGCGTGCCCAAGATCCTGAGAGGAGAATGGAGGAGAAGGGATTGCGGCGTGGCCATCCCCCCGGGGGGTGATTTCTCGCTTTCTGTCTCTATGTCTCTCTCTGTATTTCTGGTGAGCCCACATGCTGTATAGCAAAAACCTCTCAAAAAAAAAAAAAAAAAAAAAAAAAAAAAAAAAAAAAAAAAACACTGGTTGACACAAGTCCGGGGTTGTTCAATGGGAGAACAGGTCGTCATAAATGGTGCCGGAATAACTGGGTATTTATAAACAAACAGATACATTCTGATCCTTGCGTCTGTACAAGGAAACCCGAACTGGGCCACCGGCCTCAATGTAAGAATAAAACAATGGCACTGATGGGAGGGGATACAATTGGTTCAGTCAGAGCGTTTTTTAGGTAGGAGCCAAAAGCATGAAGTAAATAAATAAATAGGACTTTATAAAAACCGATGGCCCTGTCCTTGAAAAGACACTGTCAGGGACCGGCAGTAGCGTAATGGCTATGTCGCTGGACTCCCATGTAGCCGACTGCGGTTCACGTCCCGGACCCAGTGGCTTAAACTCACGCCAGGCACGTGTGTGTGCGTGCCCAAGATCCTGAGAGGAGAATGGAGGAGAAGGGATTGCGGCGTGGCCATCCCCCCGGGGGGTGATTTCTCGCTTTCTGTCTCTATGTCTCTCTCTGTATTTCTGGTGAGCCCACATGCTGTATAGCAAAAACCTCACCAAAAAAAAAAAAAAAAAAAAAAAGAAAAAGAAAAAAAAGAAAAGACACTGTCAGAAAATTCGGAAGACTGGCCAGACTGGAAGAAAATATTTTCGAAACATGCATTTGATGAAGTATTTGTATCCAGGGAACATAAGGGACTCGTACAACTCTAAAATGAGAAGACAATACAGAATGAGCAAAAGGTTTGAACAGATATTTCAACCAAGGTTAAAAATGGCAAATGAACATGTGAAAAGGCGCTCGGTATTATTAGTCATTCAGGTACTGCACGTTAAAACCACGAGGAGGTGCCCTTCATCCCTGCTGGAGGGGCTGACATGAAGAGCCTGGCGGGATGAAGGCCGGCGGCGACGTGAAGTGACCGGGACCCTTCCATGAGTGGAATGTGAGATGACAGCCCCTTTGGAGAACACTTGGGTGTTACAGGTAAACATAGGCTCCCATGTGACGCAACAGTCCCACTCCTAGACCTTCACTGTTGGGTCATCAAGAAAGTCTCGATGCTTTTTGTACAGAAAAACATAGAAAAATGCATCACGACGTTCCCACTGACGTAATAAAAAGAAGTAAAAACGTACATCCACAAAAATGCCGTGTGTGGGCATTTATAGCATCTTTACTCATAGTCACAAGGACTGGACCAGCTCAGATGCTCACCAGCTTGTGGAGGGAGAGGAATTGTGCTCTCGGGTTGGCAGGTGGCATGGTGGTTAAGGTGCTGGATTCCCACAGGGCCCACCACAGTTCAAGTCCCAGACCTGGCAGCTTGCTTTCCTTCAGTTGGGTCAAATTAAAAAAATAAAATAATATATAAATAAAACAAATAATCGTTTAAAAAAGTTAAAGAAATTGTGTTAAACCCTACAGAGGAATAACTTCTGGGCTGCTTCTCAGTGATACGGGAACAGGCCCACGGTGCGGTGTGTGCAGAAGCCTCACATTTCAGACGTAAGAGGCTGCGTGCCAGACACCAGGCTCCAATCGCTACCCAGTGTGGGTCCATTTACATACTTAATCAGTGGTCTGCAGGCATGTGAGCTGTGGAAGCGGACCGACCACCAGGGGACGCAAGGGAGCTTCCGCGGGCAGGGAAACGCCGTCCCCACTGTGCCGTGGTCACATGACGGACTTCATCCAGATTTATTGATCCGTACACGTCTAGGGAGTGAATTGTCCTCCAAGTAAATTACACTTCGATAAAGCTGACATAAGAATATGTAATTCCAAGGATTATGTTATCAACAGAAAGTCTGGAACTTCACTAGTTTGGACCACTGGTATAGGCGGGAGTCTAGTCTCTGCGGTTCCTGGTGATCTCTGCTGACTGAGAATGGTCTCTTCCATCCCATCGCCTGGCCATGGATCTGTCTGGCCGCTTGCACTTTTTTCAAGATTTAGTTTCATCCTTTAAGAAGACAATCTTGTGCTTCCTTCGTGTTGTGGGAATGGAGCAAGGAGGCACCGTGCACTCGCCGTGCTGCCTGCCCCGCACCCGCTGGATTCCCACAGGGCCCACCACAGTTCAAGTCCCAGACCTGGCAGCTTGCTTTCCTTCAGTTGGGTCAAATTAAAAAAATAAAATAATATATAAATAAAACAAATAATCGTTTAAAAAAGTTAAAGAAATTGTGTTAAACCCTACAGAGGAATAACTTCTGGGCTGCTTCTCAGTGATACGGGAACAGGCCCACGGTGCGGTGTGTGCAGAAGCCTCACATTTCAGACGTAAGAGGCTGCGTGCCAGACACCAGGCTCCAATCGCTACCCAGTGTGGGTCCATTTACATACTTAATCAGTGGTCTGCAGGCATGTGAGCTGTGGAAGCGGACCGACCACCAGGGGACGCAAGGGAGCTTCCGCGGGCAGGGAAACGCCGTCCCCACTGTGCCGTGGTCACATGACGGACTTCATCCAGATTTATTGATCCGTACACGTCTAGGGAGTGAATTGTCCTCCAAGTAAATTACACTTCGATAAAGCTGACATAAGAATATGTAATTCCAAGGATTATGTTATCAACAGAAAGTCTGGAACTTCACTAGTTTGGACCACTGGTATAGGCGGGAGTCTAGTCTCTGCGGTTCCTGGTGATCTCTGCTGACTGAGAATGGTCTCTTCCATCCCATCGCCTGGCCATGGATCTGTCTGGCCGCTTGCACTTTTTTCAAGATTTAGTTTCATCCTTTAAGAAGACAATCTTGTGCTTCCTTCGTGTTGTGGGAATGGAGCAAGGAGGCACCGTGCACTCGCCGTGCTGCCTGCCCCGCACCCAGCTCTCTAGTGTCTGTGGTTACGAGTCTTCGGCTGTCCTGGGACAGGAGGTGTGCCAATCATCTTCATTAAGGCAAATTAAATTGCTCTTGCAGAAGAGAGCAAGCTGCTTTATTTAAAGCATTGGCAAGATCTATTTGAAATGAGATAGTTTAGTGTGAAAATTAGAAATAAAATTTGCCTTTTAAGATAGTGTGGATTAAGGCTTGGCTAAACAATTCTTTTCCAGCATTTAATTCCTTTAATTATAAGTGCTTGAACATAATAACACCACATTTTAAAACTATTTCAATGATTCATGCTTTCTGTTTGTTCAGACTGTTTCCATAGTGTCTTAGTCTGTTTTGTGTTTTGGTATAACATAGCACCGCAGACTGGATAATTTATAAAGAAAATAGTTTATTTGGCTCATGGTTTTGAGAGTTCCGGGCATGGGGGTAGCTTCTGGTGAGTCCTGCCTGTTGTGTCGTCACAATGGTGGAATGGCAGGGGCACAAGCCTGCGTGTATGGGGGTAGCTTCTGGTGAGTCCTGCCTGTCGTGTCGTCACATGGTGGAATGGCAGAAGCACAAGCCTGCGTGTATGAGAGATGCACAGGGCTGAGTTCTCTTCATAACAATCGTTCTTCAGATACAGCACCCCCTGTGGTAAGGGGTGAGTCCCCAACACCTCCCATGAGGCCCCCCCCCACCCAGCACTGCTTCGCTGGGACATTCAAACCGTAGCACTCAGCCAGCTCAGCTCTACGACATTGAACATCACAGCCCAAGATGTGGTGACAAACCTGTCAGTCATCTCACATATGTGTGTGTAGGGCATGTGCACTCTCTGGAGAGAAAGACAGAGGTAGACAGAGCGAGGGAAAGGGAGAAATCACCCCACAGGGGGAAGGCCATGCCGCAATCCCTCCTCCATCCTCCTCCCCAGATCTTGGGCACACACGGCCCGAACCGCAGTCGGCCAGGTGGGAGTCCAGCAGCATAACCACTACGCTGGCCCCATTATAGATCTCGTAACATTGGCATTGGAGGGCACTTCGGTTCTCCCAGCACACGTCCTGAGCAGGATTTGGTGTTTGGATTTGGCCAGAGGTGTTGGTGGTGTTCTAGTCCACTGTGGGGAGGAGAGACGGCAGAAGGATGCCCCGAATCTCCTTGAAAGGGTGTCGAGGTAAAGGCCGTGGCCTCCGTTCCGTCCCGATGTGGCACGGGGTCCTAAGTCAGCGACGGATCCCAGCTCCTTACAGGACCTGGGTGGAGGGGACGGCGCCGAGTGTGCTGAGGCTCAGAGCCCACACGGGAGCACCACGGTGGGGCGTGTGCGGACACGCTGCTGCCTGTCCTGGGACTGCTCTTCATTCTGCACTCCTTGTAGAAAACCGTCCACAAACTGGGCACATGCTGCTGCTTGTGCGTGAATTGAGGGACACGTTTTACACCTGTGTATTTTGCATCTACGTATTTCTTTAATGGTAGTAGAACACGTAACATTTCCCATCTGAACTCTTTCTGGTAGCATTTAAGCACGTTCACAACTTTGTGAAAACATCATCTCCTTCTTCCCCAAGAGAGTTTCCTCTTGCAAAAGTGAAAATTCTGTATCCCTTAAAAAATAACCCCTCTTTATTCCTTGAGTTCCCTACCCCACACTGAGACGCATCCTTTCCTACCGTGTTCTCCGTCCCTATGATTACGACCGTCTAGGGAGCGCACAGGTGGAATCGGGCACTGCTTGTATATTTGTGGCTGGCTTATTTCACTGAGCATACGGTCCTCAGCTTTCTTCCATGTCAGAGTGTGCTGGAATTTCCTTCCTTTTTAGGGATGAATAGTATTCCATTGTTTTTTCTTCCCCCACTCATCTGTCCACGGACCCTTGCGTGGCTTCTGCCTGTGGCTATTATGGATATGCTCCTGTGAACACTGTCGTGTAAATGTCCTTTTCAGTGTTTTTCCAGAAGTGGAGTTGCTGGACCATATGGCAATTAAATTTTTAACTTTTTGAGGAAACGCTGTACTGTTTTGCATAGCAGTTACATCATTTTACACTTATACCAGTCTGCCAATTTCTCCACACCCTTGCCAATGCTTCTCAGTTTTCTTTTTGACAGCGATGGCTATAAGGTGGTATCTCATGGGTTCGATTTGTATTTCTCTAATGATTAGTGATGGTAAATATCTTTCATGCGTTTCTTGGCCATTTATATGTCTCCTTTGGAGAAAAGTCTATTTAAGTCTTTTGCTTATTTATTATTTATTTTTGGAGAAGTTTTTGCTATAGGGCACGTGTGCTTGCCAGAAAGACAGAGAGAGACAGAGAGACAGAAGCAAGAAATCACCCCCCAGGGGGCATGGCCGCGCTACACTCCCTTCTCCTCCATTCTCCTCTCGGGATCTTGGGCACACACTTGTGTCTGGCATGAGTTTAAACCACCAGGTCCAGGAATCGAACGAGGGCAACTACATGGCAGTCCAGTGGCATAGCCATTATGCAATCTGCTAGTCCCTGTTATTATTTTTGTTAAGATTTTTGCCATATGGTGTGTGCAGAGAGAAACAGAGAGACAGTGAGAGGGGAAGCATGGAGGGATGACCGTGCTGTAATCTGTCTCCTCCGCTCTCCTCCGGGGATTTTGGGCATGCATGCATATGTGCCTGGCATGATTTTCAAGACACCAGGTCTGGGACTCCAATCACAGTTGGCCATGTGACTTAACCACCACACCACCTGCTGGTCCCTCCTTTACTTATTTTTAAATTGGGTTATTAATTCTTCATTGTGGATTTGTAAGTTTTTTTTTTTTTTAATACATTCTGGATATGAACTCCTTATCTGATATGTCACTTGCAAATATTTTCTCTCATTCTGTGAGTTTCCTTTTCATTTATTGTATCCTTGATGTACAAAAATGTTAAACTTTGATATAATCCAATTTGTCTATTTTTAAATTTTGTTGTCTATGCATTTGATGTAATAAGTAAGAAATAACTGCCTGATTTAATGTCGTGAGAACTCTCCCCTCATTTTGTCCTAGTTCTATGGTTGCAGGTCTTATGTCTAGGTCACTGTCTATTTTGAGTCAGTTTCTGTGTATGACATGAGGTAAGGGTCTAACCTGCCTCTTTCACATGTGGAGATCCAGTTTTCCGTCCTCTGATGGCTCAGTGACGTCATTTACAACCCTGCCTTATGAGTCTGTGACGCTGTTTTGTCAGGCACATCGACCACGTCTTCACTTCTAGCCTTTTACACTTTATGCGACACCTTGTACTCACACATCAAGTACATGCTCCACTTGTGCCACAGAGACAGTAAGAGCGAGGGTTCTGGGAGGGCTAGGGAGAGGGTGCCTCTGGGCGAGGTCCATCTGGCTTTAGCGACTGTGCTTCGCAGCATCTTACCCCAATTTTGCATCAATGGGAAGGTGTTGGTGGGTGGGGAGAAGTGAGGGAGTGGGCTGGGAGAACTTCCACAGTGACAGACTCCACCTTCCTTGCCACCCTCTTCCTGCCCAGCCACCCGCACACTCTCTGTGGCCATCAGAGGACTCGCTGCCGGCAATGGCCCAGCCTGGGCTGGAAGGGGGCTCTGAGGTGCTCAGTGTCTCCAGTGTGAAGTTTTGTCTTTAAAGTTTATGTCTTTCTTTCATGAGCAGGAAAGGGAGAGGGAGGGACAGTGTCCCCTGAAGGGTCTTGACAGCATGATCCATCCCCAGCCTCACTAACCCTGGGTCGTGGGCACATGCGTGCCTGGTGTGCTCAGGGGGGGCTCTGGAGCACACCCAGAAGCTGTCCACGTGGGCCAACCTCATCGAGCACGTGTTGCCCCGGACCATCATCCAGCGCGCCATGAGTGTTCAGCCCTGGGGTGAACGCTTGTTTGCCTTCAGCACGTTTGTGGTTCGGTGGGGCAAGTTCTGTGGGGCGGACGTGGCTGGGGTACGTTTCTTACCACAGTCTATGCATTTTCACAGATCTCTGTTGATGGCCAGTGTCCGCTCCAGATGACTCGAGCTTCCTAATTAGAAATGCTCCCAACACAAAGACGAGCAGCCAGACCACGGTGGTGGAAAAATAAGGGCAGAGAGTAAAACAGAAGAGGACGGCCAGCCAGCCGTCACGGTGGTTGGTTTTCAACTCTTTTTGAGGCCGTGTATATTTTTAGGTGCGTAGCTTGAGGTTTTGAGACATGGGAGCCGACAGCTGCAGTCTCGCTAACACGGCCACCCCCAGTTCTCTCGTCTCGTTTGTGGTGAGAGCATTGCGAGCACTCTAGAAACTTCTAGGACACAGTGCAACGCCACGCACACAGTCCAGCCCCAGCAGTGGCTCTGCACACCGTGCATCTGCGTGACAGGAACTCCGTGCACCTCCACCCCCAGCTGCCCCTCCGCCCAGCCCCCCGCCCTGGCGCCGCCGTTGTACCCTCTGTGGTAACAGGGAGGGGAAGTGGGGTTGGGCTCTCTGGGGAACATGCGCACGGGGGGCATTCGTGGCAGCGGCACGCCAAGCACAGGGTAGCCAGGAGCACAGGCGCTTCCTAGCACTGTGACTGCCCGCACGGGCCGGCAAGCCAGCAGGCAGAGCTCCGAGTCAGAACAGTGGGTTTCCTGGGTCCCTCTCACAGTGTCTAGAATGCAGTCCGAGGACGCGTGGCCGACTGCGGATCAGGGACTGCGACTTCACAGGAAGCTGAAGCCCTGCGATAGTCGCTCAGCTCGGGGCCAGGTCTGGAATGTGGAAAAGCACACAGGTGGAACTTTTCCCAAAGTCTCCAGTGACAGCGATGTGCCCACTGAGCTTTGGTGAGCAGCAGACACAGAGCTGTCTGTGCAGGAGGCCAGGTGTTCTCCCAGGGGCTACACACACATTGCAGAAGAGCCGAGGACAGCCCAGGCCCGACTAGGCCAGCGAGGACAGCCCAGGCCGGCTAGGCCAACGAGGACAGCCCAGGCCGGCTAAGCCCGCCGGGGGAGCGC
>NW_006159840.1:6904030-6905921 GCF_000334495.1 Tupaia belangeri chinensis | reverse complement strand
TAGGCCGGCGAGGACAGCCCAGGCCGGCTAGGCCAACGAGGACAGCCCAGGCCGGCTAGGCCAGCGAGGACTTTTGAGCCCGTGTTAGCCCGATGTGTGGGAGAGTGGGAGCGCAGGCCCTTCTTTGGTTGATTGTGTACGATAGGGTTTAACCTTTGATTTTAAAGTCATGTATTTATCCGCTCTGTGAGTGAGAGACAGAGCGGGGCAGCACCCCGATGGGGTTCTCACGCCGTGACCCGTGGCCCAGCCCCACCTCACCAGTCCGATGGAGGGCGAGTGCATGCCCAGTGTGCCGGGTGCTGGACATGAACCCAGGGCCTTCCGTGGGGGTCAGACTCATAGGAGCTGCATCTCGCCGTGGGCCACTGTCCACTCCGGATTTCGCACGTAGACATACCTAGGACCTGGACTCCAGCCTGTGTTTCTACTTTCTGGTGTCCTTAGGACAAGCAGGAAATTTCTTACCAGTTTTTGAATTTAAAATACAAACTCCATAGCGATGCAGTGTCAGGATGCAGTCGAAGGTGGAGATGTGTTTCTTCGATGCTTCGATTCTCCGGCATCTCCCTAACGTGCATGTCTGCTTTCCGTAGTAAAACCGAGAACGCCCAACCTAGAAACTCACCAACCGGACGGCTGTTTGTGCCTGGGGATCCCGTGGTGACTCTGTTCCTGCCTGGCTCCTTCCGGACTGTCCTCCTGCCTCCACTGTGAACAGGGAGGCTCTGCCGTGGTGGGGGGAGCCACACGGAGGCACCTGTCCTTGCTGGGGACATGCCATGCTGCTGTGGTCTGACCTGTGTGTCCCCTAAAGTCATGTTGAAATCCGCACCCCAAGCACATGGAGGGCCATGAGGGTGTCGTCCTCGAGAAGGGTCATCAGTGCCCTCAGTAGGCCCCAAGAAGACCCAGTGAGAAGGTGCCATCCGTGAACCAGGACACGGCCCGCAGACTCCCCGTCTGCCTGGGCGCTCAGCCTCCCGGCCTCCGGGGGCGTGAGCCGTGAATGGCCGAGGTTTAAAAGGCACCGCCGGCTGTCAGCACAGCAGGTGGGACACACTCAAGCCATCTGCCTGCACTGAGGCCCCGAGCTGCGGTGGAGTCAGCCAAGCCGGGGGTCTCAATCCTTCCTCGTGGGGAGCTCGAAGCTCCTTTCTGGAGCGGTCACTGGCCCCCTAGCTCCATGGCTGTCTTAGGCCTGGTCAGCCTTGGCTTCCACCCCCGGGTCCCCTGGCCCTACCTGCCCAGTCCAGCAGCTCACCCCTCCTGGTACCTCCCCAGTGGACAGACCCCAGGGCTCAGAGTGCCGGTTGGCTAGAGCCATGCTGTGACTGCTGTGGGCCCACGGGGGAAGCAGCCGATACCCTTGGGGAGGCCTTGCAGTCCCATGTTCAGCCTGAACTGTGGCCAGGGGGGTGGCGATGAGGATGTCCCCTTCCCACTATGGCCTCAGGCAGGAAGGGAGTCAGCTGGGCTGCCTCAACTCACCCCAGGTCGCGGGATGCACGTGCAGCCTGGGGGGCATGAGACCAAGTCTCGGGGTACGAGGCCAAGCCCGGGTTGCTGTTGTTCGGACCTTCGGATGCACCTGGGCCGGCACAGCACAGAGGAGTCCTGGCCGAGCAGGTGCCACTTCCGGCTGCCTGGCAGTGCTCTCTTCGTTTTCCAGGAGGCCCGAGTGCACACGTGCCAAAAGAGCTGACCTGGGGCTGTGTTACATGTGGAAATTCCCTTGTAAGTGACGGCGGCCGTGGAGAATCTGAGCCCCGTGTCCTCTGAGTGTCCTGTACAGCTGGAATCCCAACCCGTGCCGCCCGCTGACGGAGCCGCTGGCCAGTGGCGCCATTGTGGCCGTGGGCGCAGTGTGCACTGAGGCGGGGGCCAGGCT
>NW_006159840.1:6871615-6903578 GCF_000334495.1 Tupaia belangeri chinensis | reverse complement strand
CGGGATCCCCGCCCGGCGCCCCCGGCTGCGGGAGCCGCTGGCCAGTGGCGCCATTGTGGCCGTGGGCGCAGTGTGCACTGAGGCGGTGGCCAGCCTCACGCTGCACTTCAGTCTCGGGGCCTCGGCCGTGTCCTTCACTGATGCCTTGACGCGCTTAGTGGTTCGAGCAATCGTTCGTTCGTTTGCTAGGAACAGATGTTTCTAAAGTTCCTTTCTTCCACGAGTGAGAGGGATGGCGACAGAGACGGGACAGCAGGGCATGGCAGCACTGCCCGCCCAGCCCCAGCAGCCCCACATGGGTGGCACGTGCCCAGCACCCTCAGGAAGGCTCTGGTGCGGACCCGGCGCCTCCGTGTGGGTCGGCCTTCCCGGGCAGTGCGCTGCCATCCACCCCAGTGCTGCACCTCGAAGACGAAGCCACCCTCAGCGTGAAATCAGGCTTCGGAGGCCAGCTTCGTCGCGCTTGCACTGGTTATGCCACCGGATGCTGTACTCCCCGTCCCAGCTTCGCCGTGGGAGCCCAGATACAGTCGCCTTGAGTCGGGGTTCGTGTCTCAGCAGCCCGGACCTGCCCTCCGAGCCCCGCGCCTGCCCGTCCAGCTCCCTGTGGAGGAATGCTCTGTGCTGAGAGGGGGGTCCCTGTGATTCCCACTTGCACAGAAGTCAGGTGAGGGGTGATCTCAAACGCTGCTCCCGAACCAGTGCCAGCGCGGTCCCGTACGCCGCGGGCCAGCAGCACTGCAGTCCTCGCGCGCCCCGAGTGGGCCAGGCGTCTTGTTAGGAGGCAGCCTCCTCCCACGACACGTGTAGTTCGAATCTGGTGAGCGTGCTCAGAGAGGCGTGCTTTCTTGCAGGGCATGAGCATCATTCCAGGCTGCAAGGCAGCCCTCGGGGTTACTGTAAGAACCTCCCTTACAGGGAAGCCTTTGGTCCTCCTCAGGGAGGGAGTGGCTTGGTGACAACTCAGGGTGACAGCACAGAGCTTGAATGTACAGAACAGGACCGGCAGTGCTGTCTAACTGAGCCTTCTACCTTTTGCTCCAAGCGAGGGCTTCACATCCGGAGACAAAGCCCTTGACATGAGGCTTCTCATTAAACTCCTCTGACAAGCCTGCCAGCGCGGACATGATTTGAAGCAAGGTTGAATCAGATCGCTCGTGGTTGAGCGGAGACACCTCTCTCGACCTGGCTGAGGCAGAGGAGGGCAATCAGGGCCGCTTCGAGATGGTGGGCAGGGAATGGGTGTGCCGGATGTTGGACGCTGCCAGGCACGGGCCAGGCAGAGGCAGCAACCTGGACGGAGCAGGCTTGGCGTGCTGGGCGGGATGAGGGGTTCCGCCGGACACAGGTACGCACCGTAGAGAGGAGGATGCGGGCGCGTCCAGGTGGCTCGCAGAAACCTCCAAGTAGCTGTGGATGGAAATTGTCCTGAACACCGCCCTGACACACCCCTTTCTCCTCAGACTTGCTGAAGCTGCGAGCTTGACACCACACTCGCACCCCATGTGTCACCGTGGGACTGCGCCATGAGCACCTGGCGTGGAGCAGAGGTGGCATTCTGTACAAAGGCGTAGCTGCGTCCCCAGAGCCATGCCCCACCCCCGTAGTTCACTGGAGCTCGGCCCACATGCTGCGCACACAGCCTTTGCTCACGTGCTCCGTGCTGGCCATGCGGCGGGAGGAGGAGCCGCCCGAGGGCTCCCTGGAGGAGACGGGCAGAACGACCGTGGGGCTGCTGAGCGGAGCGTGCACAGCCCTCGGAGGGAGGACGTGGCCATCGTGAAGGCGTGGGCAATCTGCAGAATTTGCTCATCCCTTCCCACTCTGGGAGTCTGTGTAAAGTGTGCCGTTTGCAGGGTCGGTACTTACGCACACACACACACGGCGTGATGTCACCGCATTTGCGCGAAGGGAGGGAGAGCAAGAACGTGTTTATGAGTGGCTCATTCTGTAAGTGAGGGGGTGCGCCCTCTGGGCGGGTGTCTTCACAGGGAGTGAGACTGTCCTGCGGGAAGGCGTGGGAAGGGGCAGGAAGAGAAGGGCCGCGTCGAGCTGCTCGGGGAGCCCTCCACCACGTCGGCCTTCAAGCAGGTGTTTCATGTTGAACCCCGGAAGTGTCCAGTCTGTCCGCTGAAGGGGCCTCCCGGGACGACTCCCAGTGGCCTCGCCCAGGGTTCTTACCTTGTCTGTAAAACGCTGATGGAGGCGTGTCAGTTGTCCTCCAGCCATCCGTGTTGGGAAGGTTGGGTGTAGTGTTTGGGCTTTGTCATCTTCAGAGCAGCGTGCATGTTCTGGGGAGCCGCCTGCTCCCCCACAGGGTGCACTCAGGCAGACCTACCCTCTGTGGGCTACACTGCTTCAGACTCACTCCTTTATCTCCACAGCAAACTGCAGATGAGAAACAGACCAGCCATGGCTGGTAGTTACGGGAGTCAGATGCCAGGTGGCTGGCGGGTTAGAACCCCAGCTTAGGCCTGAAGATCGTGTCGGGCACGTGTGCACGCATGGCCCAAATCCCTACAGGATGGAGAGATGGAGAGGGGACTGTGGCATGGCCACGCCCCGATGGGGCGCCTTTTCCCTGTCCCTCTCTCTCCCTCTCTCCCTCTCTCCCTCCCCCCCTTTCTCTCCCACTCTTCCTTCTTTGTCACTCTCTGTCAGTATCTCTCTAAAAAGAAAGAAGACAGACAGACAGACGGACTACAGAAAAGCAGGCACAAGAACCCCTCAGATCTCGGCACGGAAGGGCTCTCCCTCACACTCAGAAATTCTCCGGCCATTCCTTTCTATCTGACTAGCTGTTCTGAAACGTCCCTGTCCCTTGTCTGCTCCTGTCCAGTCGCTTGCTGAGAGCAGACCCGGGCGTGCAGTGCTGTCCCCGCGTGGGATGCCCATGTACTGGGGAGAGGACTCCAGACAGAGCAGCCCTCGCCAGCCTCCCCGTCCACATAGCGCTGTCCCGGAGCAGACGTGGCTGCGGGTTGCGCCAGTCCTCAGCCGGCCTCGCAGGCACGGCCCTGGCGTCCGTAGAGTCGGAACTGTCCGGCGGTGACGGCTAAGCTGCTCTGGGTTGCACCAGCTAGAAAGCTGCACCAGAGCCTTGCAGCATCTCGGTGGGTGGATGAAGTGAGTGTTCCTCCCTTCCCCACATGCACTAGTGTCCGTGCAGGGACCGGGGCTGATAGCGCCTCTGTGCCCTGTCCCTCGGAGCCCTCGCAGGGTCCCTCGCGTCAGAGGCAATGAGAGGTGAGTTGTCCTGACTGTGAGGGGCGGCAGCTGTGGGATGATCTTAAATTCGAGTTCCGTGTCTGGGAGGACGGAGTGATCACCGTCCCTGTAACAGGCCAGGCGTGAGGCACGGATCTTCCCCAGGGCTTCCCTTCGTCCCCGGTCCCACCGCCGCAGGACGCCGTCTCTCAGCTGCGAGGCCGGTTCTCTGCACCCTTTGGAGGGCGCACACGGCTGAGGGCTTTCCCAGTGACCGGTGCCTGTCCTCCACTGCGCCCGAAAGGAAGTGCTCATGTGCTTTTAGGTTGGATTACAAAGCGTTTTGTCCCTGTTTTCATCTGCAAATAGAGCCAGCATTAAAGCGGTTCCGTTTTATGATTGGTTTTAGCAGACAAGCTTTCTCTAACCGTAATGTCATCTACATGGTGCGCCAATAAGATTTCAGTGCAGTGGGAATTGTAGGCCTAAAACCATGCCCGTCTTCGAAAACATTAAGTATATTTTGTTTATATTTACAGTCACAAAATACATGCGTGTCAATAGCGTGGACTTGAGTGAGTCAGCTGCCGGCATCTACCGGTGCTTGTGTGCCCATCGACTGCCAGGTGCCCGTGAGTGTAAGACGGTCCTGCTGAGATGCCCGACATGGGTGCCCTGGAGAAACCGAGGGAGGGTGGTCTCTGGGATTGGACTCCGTACCGCTGTCTGCGTCCCACCGTGACCCTGACCCACCTCCTTCAGAAAGCCAGCGGCGTCCGCAGTTTCCCCACGGTGCTCCGTGCTGCGGGGGACTGCACCCTTGCTGAGGAGCCCCAGAGCCCTCACCCGGCATCTGGGAATGTGGCCTGGTTAGAAAAGGGCCTTCACAGGGACCAGCAGTTGGCGTAAGGGCTGTGTCACTGGACTCCCATGTAGTCGACTGTGGTTCGCGACCCAGACCCGTGGCTTAAACTCATGCCGGGCGCATGTGCGTGCGTGCCCAAGATCCCGAGAGGAGAATGGAGAAGGGATTGCAGTGTGGCCATCCCCCCTGGGGGGTGATTTATTGCTTTCTATCTCTCTCTGTCTGTCTGGCGAGTGCACGCGCTCTATAGCAAAAACATCTAAAACAAAACAAAACAAAAAAAGAAAAAGTAAAAAGAAAAGAAAAGGGCCTTCGCAGACAGAGTGCAGTTAGGAAGAGACACTCGGAGTGAGCCCCAACCCACCATGCCTGGTGTCCAGGGAGAAGAGGAGAGGCAGACACGACCCGGCAGCGCCACGCGGAGGGTGAGGGGATGTGGCGGCCACGCATCCACCAGCGTGGTTACAGGGCCCAGCGGTCCTGCAGCCAAGGAGGCAGGGAAGGGCCTCCTCTCCATTTCTGAGGGAACATGGGCCTGCGGACACCGGATTTTAGACTCCCGCCCTGCCGTTTTAGGTAGCCCAGTTGCGTAGCACTTGGAAGCAATGCGGCACAGCGGAGAGGCACTTGGGAAGCGCACAGTGAGACGTGGCCAAGCCCTTGAGCCTGTTAGAGCTAGAGTGATCACGTCTCCAGTTTTTACTGAGTCACTTTGAGGGGGGCTTCACGTGGCGGCCACGCTCAGGCCAGGACGGAGGGAGGAGGGCGTCTGTCCATCAGACTGGAGCCCTGGCTCCTGCGGCGGGATCGTCCCGGTCACCTCCACAGGTGTGCTGAGTCCACACGAATGGTCCATGCAGACCTGTTGACCTGCCTCCTCTGCATGTGACATGCAAAATCATACGTGTGGGCCTTCTGGGCTGGTTCTCAAGGGGCAGCATTTAGGAACGAAGCCCAGGAGCGTGAGATCCAGGAGGGCCACCCGATTTAGTCTGAGACACTCGGACCTCAAACCTCGGAGGCCTTCTGCTCCAGACTGCCCTAAGTTACCGCGGCGAGGGACAGTGCTCTGACTGTAAGCACTGTTTTAGGTTTTTGCTGTAGGGCATGTGCGCTTGCTGTAGAGACAGAGACAGACACGGAGCAGGAAAGAGAGAAATCACCCCCAGAGCGGGGGGGGGTCATGCTGCAATCCCTTCTCTTCCATTCTCCTCTTGGGAGTTCTGGGCACGCATACGCACACGCACACGCACACTCACATGTACCCATCTTGATCTTCCGGCTGCCAAGTCTAGGGCTCCAACCACAGTCAGCCCTGTGGGGGTCCGCCCTTGGCCACAGCGCCACCTGCAGGTTCTGAGCCCGGGCTTTTCTGAACACTGTCGGTGCATCGGCTTGAGTGGGGGTGGAGTTGGTAACTGCTGATCTGCTTCTCAGGGACATAGCCGTGAAACACGGTGAAAAATGCGCAAAGCTTGTTAAATGGGTCTGCTCATGCGGCCACTTAAAGGCATGCAAATAGGTCAGTTTATAAAAACATTTTAAGATTTCAGCTTAAAACTGTTCACGAAGCGAGGCGTGAAGTTGCAGAGAAGAGGGCCAGCCTGCTGCGAGAGTCCACGCTGGAAGCGGATCATGAACTTTGCTGCCACAGTGGGGCAGGGGTGCAGAGGGCGGGGCAGGCGGGCATCAAGCACAGGCGTGGGGGGGTTCGGTGTGTAGGTGCCATGTGAGAAGTGGCAGGACACCGCAGGCCTTTGAAAGAGTCTGACAGGGACGGCTCCACACCGTGCACTGGCCAGGCCTCCAGGAACTGGAAGGGAGGCCGGGGAGGCTGTAGTGGGGGCAGGTGTGGGGCAGGTGGCAAATTTAGAGGTCTGCTTGCTTTCACCTGCTCGCCCAGACTGGAAGGCCCTTGAAACTTTACAGAAAATCCCCTTTGCTCCTTGACGGCTCGGGCTTGCCAGGGAATGGTCACTCAGCTGCACAGCGGGCATGTGAGGTGGCCCTGCGAGGCCCTGGACGGTCCTGCATGGCAGAGAAGGGACGTGTCCTGCTCGGTGTCATTCCTGAGAAGTGAGTTTGCTGGAGGGCCGTCGTTCAGGGAGTTATGACCTGCCAACATGTTTGGCTCCTTGGCTGTGACACCGTGGCACAGCCTAGACCGTGTCGGATCTGCAAAAGCGCTGCTTTAGACTTATTTCAGCAGCTGGGGAGATGCTCCCTTTGGCCGGAGGGGTGAGAAGAACCTGGCTGCTGAGACGCTGTGCTCCAAGGTCGGGACCACACAGAGGCCGGGTTTGTACCGTGTCCGTCCTGAAGGCTGGTCGTGGTGGCCTCACCCGTGATGTGACTCAGGGGGCCGAGGCAGGGTCATGCCAGTGACACCCTGTCAGAAGGAAAACAGAATTTCTGTACACAGGGGACGTTTCTCGTGTGAGTATTTGTTATTTATTCTAGTCAGGTGATTTTTTTAAATTTAATTTTTGTCATGGAGCTTGTAAGCTCACTGGAGAGAGGGAGAGAGAGGAAGAGAGAGAGGAAGTGGGGAAGCCCCCTGGGGCTGGCCACTCCATACTCCCCCTCCTCGCTTCTCCGGGGGCGGGAGGCATGCACGCCCACACGCCTGGCGTAACTTGCATGCGGATATGTCTGGGAGTCAAACCACGCAGCTTGCCGCGTGCGATGCTGCGCTCTACCTGACACGCACCTGCTGCCCGCTGTGGTGCTTTCCTGGTCAGGTCGGTCCATTTCGGCTCTCGGGCGGTGCAGACGGCCGCTTCTCAGCACAGACCTGGCCCCGCGGACTGCTGCCTGTTGGTCTGCCGCGTGTAAGCAGAGCGTGAAGTGCTGGCGGGGACCCGGGACTACACGGCACCAAGGTGTTTAAAGTTGTTTATTTTCACACCTCAAGTGTGTAGGGGTGGATCCGTCATACTCTGAGGTCAAGACACACTGTCATCCTCGGTTCCATCGTGCCGCTGCTGTTCGCCCCTTCCACCCTCGTCCTCCTTCACCCACAGAAGGGACACTCCTGCGCTGCCTTGGGTCCAGTCCCTGGTGAGCTGCGCGCCGTGCCGTGTTCCTGAGCGCCCCAGTACTGCACTCCCCAGGGCACCTGCACCCTCAGCTCTCCGTGGCTGCCAACCCTGCCACCGAGGGCATTGTTGCTGGGGGCTCCCGCCAGGGGCAGGGCAAGTACCTGTGAGGAGTGGGAGTCTGCCATAGCACCATGCAGGGGTGTGCACAGAGGTCATGGAAAATGCGAAAACCATGCAGAGTTCAAAAGTTTTGCACCAAATAACTCATGCTTTGATTCCATTTTCCACAAACTTTTCCAAGTCCCCTGGCATGTTCTAATCTGGGTGGGCAAGTCAGAACCCCCTCCTCGTGGCTGTGTAGTCTGCGTCCCCCACGGGGCGAGGGCTGCGTCCATGTCTCCCCCAGGCCCCCACAGACAGCCCGCACTGGGCCGTCCTGGCTTCCTGCTCCGGGCCTCGCCGGCTCATACCTCGGTCATTGCTCCAGATTCTTGCCGCTTTCTTTGGGTTCACAGCCTGCTCTGGTTGACTCTTACGGTTAGTGTCTGGGTCTGAAACCTGCAGCTCCCTCTCCTGCCGTGTCTACCCCATGGTAACATGGCCCATTTTTCACCCCTTTTAGTGGGTGAAAATTCTAAAGTCTGGTATTATCTAATTCATATGGGGGAGGTGATTTTGTTTAAACATTTTTCTTCATTTTTTTTTTTTAGTTTGCTCCGGGGTGCATGTGCTCATGGGAGAGAGATGGAGATCCAGGTGGGGGAGTGAGAACTCACCCCCTAGTGGGTCAGCCCTGCTGAAATCCCTTCTCCTCCATTCTCCACTTGGGATTTGGAGCATGCCCGCACATGTGCCCGGCACTCTCTTCCCGTCGCTTGGGCCAGACTCGAACCACGCAGGTGGCCATGTGGGTCCAGCCGCCTTAACCTCCGTGCCACCTGCTGGCCGCTCCACTCCTGAATCACAGAAATGTACTCCTCTCTTACCCCTGAGCTCTGTAGTTCAGTCCCACTGGGTTCTTCAGTCATCCAGACCCACCCTACAGGGTGCGTTGCCGTCTGGTCCTGCCCCTCTGCATGCAGTGACCGCGTTGTCCTGGAGCTTCCCCAGCAGGTCAGACCTTCCCGTTAGCTTGCGATGCTTGGTCTCCTGCTCTGTCTCAGATCCCTTTTCCTTTCTGCGAGAGGGTATGTGAGCTTGCCAGAGAGACGGAAACAGCGGGCGAAGAGGAAGCACCCCCAGTGGGCGCGGTCACACCGTAGTCCTTTTTCCTCCATCTTTCTATCCCACCAAGATTTGGGGCACGCATGTGCCCGGTGTAGTTTTCCAGCCACCTGGACTGGGATTCAAACCTCGGTTGACCATGCAGGGTCTGGCTCCCTGTGCACAGGGCCCAGCTGAGAGCCACAGCGGCATGAGCTTTCTGTGTGACGTAAGTGGCCTCTTTGTCTGCCCTCGGAGCAATCCTTTTAATGGCTGGTCCAGCCACATGGTGTTGGGTCAGGCACGATGCCGAGGGGGTCAGGTCTGAGGCCCAGGCCTGGCCTTGCTGCTCCAAAACATGCCAGACCTGTGCACGCACTGTGACCCTGGCGTGTGGACCCTAGAGGACAGCGTTGTGTGCGGCCAGGCCTGGTGGGTGTGCGTCTCCGTCTGTCACGCATGCACACGTGCTCTCTGGCTTGAAGAAGTCACTGCTGTCCTCCCTGCTGGGACTTCCCAGTCTGTATTTCCAGGTCAGTGTCCCTTCTTTACGTCCATTTCAATTAGGCCGTTTCTGGGCATTTATTTATCCAAACAAATTCTGGAGTTAATTTATGAATTTCTCAAAATGCAGCTACAATTTCTGTTGGAATTGCATTTAATTTGTGGACTATGTTTTTGGGGGGGAGAGGTTTTTGCTATAGGACGCATTCATTTGCCAGAAAGAGAGAGAGACAGACAGAAAGTGAGAAATCCCCCCCCAGGGGGAATGGCCACACCACAATCCCTTCTCCTCCATTCTCCTCTCGGGATCTTGGGCACACATGCACATGCGCCCGGCGTGAGTTTAAGCCACCAGGTCCGGGACTCGAACTGCAGTAGATACATGGGAGTCCAGCAACATAGCCATTATGCTAACTGCTGGTCCCTAGTTTGTAGACTCTTTGGGGGACGTTTACGCTTTATATGGTTAAAGCATGCACTCACACCAAGTGCACATCTATTCAAATGTTTTACATTTCTTCAACGGAAACTTACCGTACCTTCCGATGCAGACGTGACTAACACCTGACATGGGTCCGTGTGCAGACTCGTCTCCTTGAACACCGACAGTCTTCCAGCACCTGTTTCCTGCGTGGGTCTGTAGCTGAGGGGGCAGGAATAGGGCGGGGGAGTCTCAGGCCCGCAGCCCGCCTGCTCAGGGTGCTCACCGGGGTCCCGAGTGCCCTGTGAGGTAGGAAGCGAGCACGGCAGAGCCAGAGCATCGGGAGGGAGTGGAGCTGCTGAAAGCGGCTTTCTGGGAGGCTGTGAGACAGCGCGGGGACGGGGTGGTGCAGGTGTGAGCTGTGCTGGGGAAGGGCAGGGCCGGGCAGAGGGCCAGAGGGGACGGGGAAGGGTCCCGGAGGCAACGGGGCTGCGTCATGTGGGGCTGTCTGGGCCTCTGGGCTGAGGAAAGGCACAGGGAGGGAGGGTCCCCGGCCGTGGTGCTGAGACAGAGGGACAGAGGCCGGAGCTGCTGGGGTCCAGGTGAAGGTGAAGGTGCTGGCAGCTCGGGGTGACAGAGGAGCCAGGTTCTGGGTCAACACAGAAGCTGGAGCCAACGTGATCTCCTGAGAGGATGGTCATGGTACCAAGGCCAAGGGAGAGGGGGTACAAAAGGGGTGAGCATGCACATGAGCCCGGACGGGCTGAGGGTGGCGGCCACAGTGAGGACCGCAGGGGGACTGGGAGCATAGCGGGGGGGACCAGGCGCTCGAGGGAAGGGGCCGCGTGCTGGTCGCCTGCATCTGGGGAGACCAGGGCACAGGGCGTTTATCACTGGCCCGCGAAGGCAGAGGCAGAGGCAGCACTAGCGCGCAGGAAACCTGGGCCCTCAGCCCAGCCCCGAGTCCTGGCCCCCGCACCGCCCAGCCGGTGTCTGGGCCTCGTGCAGCTGTAAGTGGTGCCTCCTCCCGTCGCTGTGTTAGTTGATTCTCGCTGGGATAGAGCAAAGTCCCCAGTTTTAGCGAATCAGGCCACCTTGCTGTCCTATGCTGAGGCCGGCGACTCACCCCTGGCCCGTCGGGGTGTCAGTGCAGACGAGCATGCTCCTGCAAACACCCTGGCAGCCATCCCTCCGTGTGCGTTAAGTCCAAAGTGGCAGCCTCACGCCAACTCAAGACTTGGCACAAATTCAGAACGTCTTGCTTTCTTCCTAGTGAGCATCCTGGTGCTGAGGAGGGGGAGCACAAGCCACACAGGGGAATTGCGACTTGTCCCCCGCTGTGAGGTGTCACCTTAGTGGGGACAGGTGCTCACGTAACAGCAGCTACATCAGCCTTTCTGGAGAGTAGCCTTCTGTAGACGCGGGGAAAATCAAATTACAGACAATATTTATATGCACTTACTCAGAGCAGCCGAACGGAACCCATTATAATTCCGGAAAGGGGCCAAGGCGCCGACGCCCAGACGTAGCTGTCTTCGCACATGTGCCCACGCTGCGAGCCGCACGGATATCACACCTCACACAGCAGTCCTGGCGATGCGACGTGACAGGCAAACCTGTGTCTCTGGGCTGTGTCACCGTCCCTGGGCCTGTGACCCTCGAGGCTTGGGGCTGACTGACCCACACATCTCCGTCAATCTGGGGTCAGGCGGTGGCTTTAAGAGCTGTGTGGCAGTTCTGTGCTTGTGTAAGTTGGCCTATGTTACAAAGACAGCCTGGGGAAGGAGTTTTTCTCTGCTGTTTCAGAAATTTCTTTCCTCTTCATTCGTGACGGAGTGTGTGCATATGTAGGCAGGTGGGAAGGGAGAAGCACCCAGGGTGACCTGGAGAGGCCATTACCCATTTCCCTCTAATCCTCCATCGCGTGAAGATCTTGGGCACCCACGTGTGTGCGGGGGTTGTCACTGGGCTGAGATTCAAACCACAACAGGCCGTGTGGGATCTGGCCCCTCTCTGCATAGCACTGAATGGCTGTGCTCCAGGCTGGCCCCAGTGTGTGGTGGTAAAACGCAGATCTGTTCTCTCGGCCATTGGCAGTGTGCGCCGTGGCGTTAGGTCCGGCCATGCCGTTGTGCACACTCGCCACTGTCCAGCACGGGCCTCTGCTCCTGCAGGATCAGAACTTGATGTCCGGTCACACCGACTCTTCCCTCCCTCCCCACGTCTCTGGGATTCACCATTCTATTCGGTTGGTGCAAAAGCAGTTGTGGTTTTGGACTGTGAATTTTGAATCGTTTTAACTAGGTTCAAACACGTCTTCAGTAATCAAAATAGGAACCACTACAAGCAGCACACTTCTTCCAGTCAGAGATAAAGTTCTGTATTCCTGCAGCATGAGCATCTGTGCTCTGGGATCTGACGATCTCTCGGGAGCATGTTCTGCACTCTGCTAGCTGTGGCTGTGCCAACCAGAGGGGCGTCGGTGGGCTGGGGGAAGAGGCACCACCCTGGCACCCAGTTGGTCCAGCGTTGAGGCGCGGGCGTGTGCCCTGCGGTCGGGCGTCGTGGGGAAGAGCTAGCCCTTACGCTGAGCAGCACTGGCCATGGCACTGCGGTTTCGTGTCTGGGCGATTTGCTGAGCTCACTCTCAGGCGTGGCGTTTTGCCGGGACACGCAGACTGCAGTGACTGTTAAGCAGTGACCGTGACCTTTCTTTGGTTCCAGTTTGGCTTGCGGAAGGGCTTTGGGGCTTCTTCTAGGTCCAGCCACTAAGCTGGTTATCGCCTGCTGTCATATAAAATCCTCTTTCTGTCGCATGTCCCAGTTTGATCAGGAAAGGGTTGGTCGGTGTGCAGAGTAAGAGAAGACAACATGCACAACCCTTTTTTTCTTGAATTTTCTGACAGCTCATGAGGCACCCGCTTATCAAGCTTTCTCACCTATCCCGTTTGCTCAAATGCCGCACGACCATAGCAGGTTGGCTTTGAGTTGGCGACTCCTCGTGGAGTTGTGAGAGACTCCCGGTGGGTGCTCTCGGGTGGCGGTGGTCAGCGGCGAGGCTGGCCGGTGCACACCTGGTCTCTAAGGCGTCTCCTTCCCGGAACCCGGGGACTCCACTGCAAGCGAGCTCGCCAGCCGTTCGTAGGCCAGACCGTTGTCGGGGTTGCGTGTAGTGCCCGCTGCTCCACAACCCATTCCCAACTCAAATAAGAAAATTGCTCAAAATGGCTTTTTGTCTGACTTTATTTCCATTGTTTAAAATGCACATAAAATCAACGGCAAGTAATGTCATTAGCAAAGAAATGAAGCGGTAAATGCACGTTATAACGATGAATACCATAACCACATTTATGTAAGAATGTGTCTGATACCACGACAAATGCCAACAATGCCAAACTGCAGGTACTTTTTAAAAAAATTTTTTTTTTTTATTTTGGAGATTTTTGCTACAGGGCACATATTCTTGCCAGAGAGACAGACAGAAAGCGAGAAATCACTCCCTGGGGGGATGGCCATGCTGCAATTCCTTCTCCATTCTCCTCTCAGGATCTTGGGCACACATGCACGCACATGCACCTGGTGTGAGTTTTAAGCCCCCAGGTCTGGGCCTCAAGCCATGGTCAACTACGTGGGAGCCCAGCGATGTAACCATTACGCTATCTGCTGGTCCCTGCAATTCCTTTTGAGTCTACCGAACACTCTGTCTTTGACTTTGAGAGTCCGTCCTCATGTAAGTGAAGGCACATGGCATTTGTCTTTGTGCACCTGGCTTTCACGCGGCGTAACGTCCCCAGGGACCGTCCACACTGCAGCGCGTGTCCGAGTCTCCTTCCTTGTTAAGACCGAATGCTCTCCCGATGTTCCTGCGTGCTCCGTCGTTTCCCCTCATCCCTCACCTGCACAGGAATTCCGTCCATGTCTAATTACTGTGAGGACACTGCTGTAAACCTGGGTGTGGACCCCTCTACAGGACCCTGCTTTTAATTCCTGTGAGTGTATACCAAGAAATAGGACTGCTTGGTAACGTGGTCTTTTTATTTATTTATTTATTTATTTTATTTGGAAGGGTTTTTGCTCTAGGGCACATGTACTTGCCAGAGAGAAAGAGCGATAGAAAGCAAGAAAGCAACCTCTGGGGGATGGCCACGCCGCAATCCCTTCTCCTCCATTCTCCTCTCGGGATCTTGGGCACACACGTGCACACACCTGGCGTGAGTTTAAGGCACCGGGTCTGGGACTCGAACCGCGGTTGACTACATGGGAGTCCAGCGACATAGCCATTATGCCAACTGCTGGTCCTCATCACGTGGTCATCCTCATTTTGATGTGCTGAGGGGCCACCGTGCCGTTTTCCGCAGTAGCTACACCTCTGCGTTTTTATCTGCGGTTCATAGGATTCCAATTTTTGTATATCCTTGTGAACATTTGTCATTTATTATTTTTTCATTAAAAAATTTCATGCGTTAGGGTGGTCCCGTAGCCTGGTGGCTAAGGGAAGCCAGATCTCATAAGGCCAGCTGCAGCTCAGTCACTGAGAAATGCAGCTTGGAAAAATCATATTGGGTGTGCATGCGTGCCTGCTCAGAATCCCGAGACAGAGAAAGGAAGAGGAGGGGCCGCAGAATGCCACACTCCATGAGGGGTTCTTTTCCTTTCTGTCGCGTGCTCTCTCTGGAAATGGCATATGCCCTCTGGCAACCTAACAATTTTTTAATTAATTTATTAATAAGTTTGTTACTGTGTGTGTGATATTTCTTTAGAAGGGTCTCAGTCTATCATGATCCTCTGGCCTCATCCTGCCAAGTAGCTGGGGCTGCAGACAGCACCAAGCTGAGCTCTTTCAAGGTGGGCTGGGAACGGACCCCAGGCCTCCAGGTGGCCTCAGCTCGCTGAGCGGCAGCGTCCAGAGTGGGCTGCCGTGGCTGGGCCTGTTTTATTTTCAGCAGCTGTCCCGAATGCATGCAGTGGTTGACATTCCCCGGAAACGGATGATTTTCACTCTTCGCATGGTTATTGGCCATTTGCATGTGTTCCTTAGAGGTGTCTATTCACGTCTTCTGCCCGCTTTTAATCGGGTAATGTTTTTATGTTGTTGAATTTTAGGCATTCTCTGTGTATTCCCTCCAGTTTGTACCTTCTACTTGACTAGTCTCTCTGGCTGGGGCTTCGGGGTCGGGTTGATCTGCCCCGTTCCTGCTTTAGAAGACATCGTCCGTCCTCTCCCACAGCGGATGTCCTCTGATTGTCCTTGCGTGGGTGTTTCAGTGTTGGAGTCGTTGCCATCTCCTCCGAGTTTGCGGAGTGTTTTCCACCGGGAGCAGATGCTGAGTTTCCTCACGTGCCTTTTCTGCACCCCTGAGGTGGTTGGGCGGGCTCTCCTTCACTCCGTTCTGTGGGTGTCATACTGATGAAGTTCCGTGTATTGAACCACCCTTATGTTCGAGGAGTAAATCTCACTTGGTCAGCTGTAAAATCGTATTCATGTGCCATTGAGCTCAGTTTGCTAGTATTTTCTCATGAGGTTAAAAGATTAAATGTAAACTGATGAAACTCTTAATTGATACCCAACTGATTTTGTGTTCCTAATCATAGAAAACTAAAACCGATGTAACCTAAATGGAATGCAGGAGAAGAAATGCGTGACTAGCACATATGGAAAAGCAGCCAGTACTTCTTTGCCCAAGTCGTTAGAAAATATCGATCAAACATTTTCAGTCCAATTTTTATTTAAAAAAGCAGCAATGAACATCACAATTCAAAAATCTAACGTAAATATGCACTTGACAATGAGGCACTTCTGGTCCGGAGTGAAAAGGTTTTCCAAAACCCCATCAAGATGTTACCCCCAAACACCCGGGTAGGATAGTAAGTCACCCCTGCAGACCTTTTGCTGGGTGGGACTGTAAACCGAGAGCCGAGAGGCTCCACCGTGAAGCGCTCTATAGCTCTGGCGTGTGAATTTCAGGTATGAAGCGTAATCAAGTGAGTCAAGTTAGGAAGTTGAAAATGTGGTAGGAGCTGCTTCTGGGTGTGGGTGTGGATTATGAGAAAGCCGATAAGCCCACTGACCCAGGAGCAGCTGAGACAGCTAACTTGTTCAACTGAGACCAGACATTGTGTTAAATCTCCATTTTTTATAAATATTTTATGTAACTTTATTTACTTATTTAATTTTGACCAGGGAGAGACAGAGTGAGAGCAAGAAAGAAAGTAAGAAAGCAAACCACCAGGTCTGGGACTCAAACCATGTTCAACCTTGTGGGACTCTAATGCCCTTAACCATCACTCCACCTGCTGACCCCAAAATCTCCATAAAAAAAGGCAATTAAAGATAGCAATTACAGGGACCAGCAGTTGGCATAATGGCTATGTCACTGGACTCCCATGTTGTCAACCGCAGTTCAAGTTCCAGACCCGGTGGCTTAAACTCACGCCAGGCGCGTGTGCGTGCGTGCCCAAGATCCCAAGAGGAGAATGGAGGAGAAGGGATTGCGGCGTGGCCATCCCCCCTGGGGGGTGATTTCTCACTTTCTGTTTCCCTGTCTCTTTGTCTTTCTGCCGAACACCTGGGCCCTCTATCAAAAAACCTCTCCCAAAAGGAAAAAAGAAAAAACAAAAAACAAATTACAATTCATCAGTCTATAAGCCAAATAGAAAAATAGGAAGAAATTAAAACTCTGTTGAAAGAGCCTTTTTTAGCAGCTCAATTTCAGCACCTCAAGGAAAGTAAAAGCATCCGTGACTATCAGATGAAAACAAAATGTCCTTGGAATTCGTTATTTTTCCCGACTGAGGTATAAAATCTGTATAGAAATTTGATACTCTAACAAATTGTATTTCTCTTAGTTCTGTTTTAATTTCCTTTAAATGCTGTTTAATATAATTTTCATTGTAAAATGTTCCTTTCCGTGATTCAGAATTTGGCTCCAGCTCTCTTTTTAGTTTTATAGCCGTATTTAGTGTACTGGCTGCCAGCTGTAATCAGGACAAACGCACTTCACAGCTTCTCCGACGTGACAGCACGCTCCGCGCGCGGACGTTCGCGAGGCCAGTGGGCTGCCAGCGGCAGCGGCCAGGAGCACGCCGGGGGTTCACTGTCTGAGTGCCCTTTCCCTGGCTCTTGTAGGACTCAGCCTCGCAGTGTCAGGGCGGGGACTACCACGATGCAGTCACGTCCGTGGGCAGTAGGGCTGGCCTGCAGGAGTGAGAGCCCGAGGGGCCGGGCAGGGCGGCAGGCCTTGGATGCTGCAGAGGAGGAAGGCGCTTTCCCCTCCTGCTACATAGGAACGTGGCAGAGACGTGCGCTGCGGGAGACCGGCTGGCCTGTATTTCTTCTCTTTTTGTGAATTTGGTCTTGGGATGTTTCTGGAAGGGTGAGGTTTCGAAGGAGCCACTCCGGGGACCGGATCCCACTGCAGTCTCGAATGCCGGGCACCTGGCCGTCCTGCTCCGCGGTTCTGTCCAGGCACTGATGACCGCATCACGCTGCCCAGGCCGACTGCCTTTCAGGTGGTGGCATTTGAGCGTTGTGACTGGGCCGTTTCATCTGGAAACTCCGAGCGAGGATCCCGTGTTCTAATCTCTTCGCTGGCAGTGTACGAGAGAACCTGGTCACCTCCACACGGGACAATGAAAAAAGCGCTTTCTCCTTCTCTCTTCTGGTCGCGTTACCTAGACCGAGAAGTAGTGACGTGCAGGCCGTGGATCAGGATCGATCTTCTCTAGACACCGAGAGAAAGGTTTGCATTGCAGAGTGTGATGATGACACCTCCGTGCCCTACCTTGTGACAGCTGGGGAAGTGAGACAGAAGAGTCTCGAATTCACCCTCCGTACTTCAAGTCATCTGTCGTGTTACTGATAGTCTGCCCTGTGCCTCCTGGGCACATGCACGGTGTCGCCTTCCGAAACGCGTGTCCAACACGTGAGCCCATAACAGTCTCCGAAGCCCCTCCACTCTGCCGAATCCTAAAGGGAATTTCTAGGTTTTCCTCCCCAAATATCCATTCCAGCAGCAGATGTTCCCATTCGCTGAAAGTCATCTCTGTCTGTGGAAAAAGGGCCTCCTGCCTCTGTGGGTGTTCTGACGGGAAGGGTCCGGTCCCCTTTCCCTCTGTCCGTTCCTCGCTGGGGAACAGGACACCAGTGCAAATCCAGCTTCCAGCGGAGTCCACCGTAGGTATCAGGGCCTGCATGTACTCAAAAGCGCCATGGCTGCTCCCGGCAGGGGTGGGGCACGTGCCGTTTCCCACCCCGTTGGGGTCCTGCCTGACAGAGGCTCCAGCCACCCCCATGCACTGCAGCGAGTGTCCAGGAGGAGATGCATGGCCGTCAGGCACGGGCTCCTGTCCACCTAGCTCCGGTCAGCCCAGGCCGCGGTCCTACCCAGCCATGTGCACTGGTACTTAGTTTTCTCACGGAACTCTGGAGCAATCTTTCAGAAAGTCTCTCACCACCTCATCTACCGGGGCAGCTCTCCCACTGTAGGTCTTGGTGAGCGGGCACCGGCAGGGTGGTTCGCAGGAGCGCTCCGAGCTCTTGTGGGGAGAGTGTCTGGGCCCACCTCGGTTGGACGCCCTGGGACCCGACACCTGGCCAGGCCTGTGGGTGCACCCGTCTCACTTGCCTGGAACTGGGCTGATGGATGGAACAGCTCTCAGCTCTTCTTGATCCAGCCTGGACACCGCCGTTTCCCGTTTCCAGGACCTGCACGGCTCTCGCAGTGCCACATCTCCCGCAGGAAGGCCCCTCCTCTCGGCACGTTGGCACACTCACTGGAGTAAAGCAGCAGGGATGGACCTGGGGACCCCACGTCAGGAGCTGGCTAGGACCACCTCGCAGTGTGCAAAAGTGCTCATGGTGCTTTAAGTCAAATGCGAGATGATATATACATAAAATTAAAGATCTCGAACATTATTCCAACCCCATTTTATTGGAAATCATGTTCATACTCCTGGGTCGGCAGGTGGAGTGGTGGTTAAGGGAGCTGGCCACCTTTTGTCTGGCCTTGGTGTCAGGGCAGGCTGGCCTTAGAGACTAAGCTCACGAGGTTCCCTGCCCTCAGTGTTTTTGTTTTGTTGAAAAGTGTGAGAAAGAGTACTTTTCTTCTATAGAGGTTTGATAGAATTCACTGGAAAAGCATCAAGCACAGGCCTTCGCTTCACTGGGAGATTTCCGAGGACTGACTCCATTTCTTCAGTAGTTACGGGTCCACTTAGATGTTCTGTTTCTGTGATTTGGTCTCAGTCTCGTATTTCTAGGAATTCGTTCATCTCATTTAGGTAATCCAATTTGCTGGCGTACAACTGCTGACAGCTTCTTTTCTGACCCTTCTTATTTCTGTGGAATTAGTGGTAATAGCCCCGCATTCATGGCTTATTGTAGTAATTTGAGTCTTAGTTTTCCTCCGTCCTTCTAGTTAAACATTCGTCAGCTTCACTGGTCTTTCCAAAGGACGGCTTCTGGTCGTGCAGTTCTGTTTGCTGTTGTTTATCCGCTTCGCTCTTTACCCCTGCCCCCTTCCATCTTTGAGCTTCGTTTGTTTTCTTTGTCGAGGTCCTTAGCTGTGAGGTTAGGTGGCTGATTCAATGTTTTCCTTTTTTTCCTAATGCAAAGCACGGGAAGTTGTAGAATTTCCCTATAGCACTGCATTGTCTGTGCTCTGTAAGTTTTGGTATGTTGCAATTTAATTTATTCTTTTTTTAAGTATTTTATAATTTCCCTTGTGACTTCATTTTTTTGGAGAGTTTTGGCGCGTGCGCTTGCCAGACAGACAGAGAGACAGAAAGCGAGAAATCACCCCCCATGGGGGATGGTCACGCTGCAATCCCTTCTCCTCCATTCTCCTCTCAGGATCTTGGGCACGCACACACACGTGCCCGACGTGAGTTTTAAGCTACCAGGTCCGGGACACGAACCACAGTCGACTACGTGGGAGTCCAGCAATTACGCCAATTGCTGGTCCCAATCCATTGGTGTGTTTAAGAGTGTGTTGTTGGGGACCAGCAGGTGGTGTGGTGGTTGAGGTGCTGGACACTCCCACATTGCCAACCATGATTCAAATCCTGGACCTGGTGGCTTGCTTTCTCACTTTCTCTCTCTCTGTCTCTCTCTGGTGAAATTAAAATAAACGAATGAAGAAATAAAATGAAATAAATTTGAAAAAAAAAAGAGTGTGTTGTTTAATTTCCACAAATTTATGAATTTTCCAGTTTTCTTTTTGTTTTTAACTTGATTCTGTTGTGGTTAGAAAGAGACTTTTTATAATATCTATCTTTCAAAATCTAGAGACTTAATTTTTGGCCCTCAAATACAGTCCTTCCTGGAAAATGTCCCATACGCTTGTGAGAAGAAGGTGGTCTCAGTTGTTGCAGGAACACTGTGGACGCCGGCTACAGCTGTTGGCTGGTTTTGTCTCCCTGTGCTCGGTCTCTGTGGTACTGTCTCTCCAGTTGCTCAGCCCATTGTTGGACGCGGGGTTAAAGTCTCCAGCTATTATTGAGGACTTATTTCTCCCTTCAAGTCTGTCATTATTTGCTTGATGCATTTCAGTGGGCTGTTTCTAGGTGCATAAATGCTTGAACTTGTTATTCCTACTGTGTGGAAGATGTCATGAATATAGAATACACTGCCTCTTATAACAGTTTAACATTGAAACTATTTTTGCTGATGTTAGTATAGCCGTCTTTGTCCTCTCTGGTTATTATTTTCATAGGGTATCCTTTTCCCCTTTCACTTTTCTTTAACATAGATTTTATTTTAATTTCTTTTACACATTCAATCCTCCATCCTCTCTCCGTCAGCCTCTGTGTCTGGCTCTCAACCAAGTCTCTTGTACACTACATAGAGTTGCATCATTTAAAAATTCATTCTTTTCAACTCTATCTTTTGACTGCAATGTATAATCAGTTTATAGTTAAAGTCGATCCTAATAGGGAGGGGCTTACTGTTGTCATTTCTGTTTGTTTCTCACACACCATATAGGTTCTTTAAAAATTATTTTTAGTGAGAGATTTTTTGCTATAGGGTGTGTGTCCTTGCCAGAGGGACAGAGAGACAGAGATAGAAACTGAGAAATTACACTCCAGGGAAGATGCCACACCACAACCCCTTCGCCCTTCTCCTCTCAGGATCTTGGGCACACATGCACATGCGCCTGGTGGGTCTGGGACTCGAACCACATTTGACTACATGAGAGTCCAGCAACGTAACCATTATGCCATCTGCTGGCTCCACTCCTATAGCTCTGTGTCCTTTAGCTCATGCATCAGTATCTTCTTTTGTGTTTAGCTGATTCTGTGTGCGTGTGTGCGTGTGTGCGTGTGTGTGTGGTGAATTTTTTTCTTTTGTCTGTGTATTTTTGTTATTTTTTTGTGGTTTCCATGAAGATTAAATCTGACACCCTGAACTTACAATGTGCTAATCTGAATTTGTGTGAGCTTTGCTTGACTACCACAGAAGTCCACACCTTCCCACCTTCCACATCCCTTTCACTTGCTAATGTCACAAAATTCCGGCCTTGACTACTGCGTTAGGAATATAAGGTAAGTTCAGAAAGTGCACTGATCTCCCAAATTACGGAGGAAAGGAGAAGAGGGGCCGCACCCTACTTGTGGAGTGGCGCTCGCTCTCACGGTGGCCGCGCACGTGTCCGTGTCCCTGAGCTCGTCCCACTGCAGGGCTGCAGCTCCCGTCTGAGGGCCTTTCCCCTCCCCCAGGCTCCCTCCAGCGTTTGCTGCAGGGCGGGTCTCTGACCAGCCTCAGCTTCTGTCCATGTAGAAAGGCCTTAACTCTCTCTCAGTTCTGGAGTGTAGTTCTCTTGTATAAAATTATTGATTGGTATCTTAAATATATCAGCTCACTGGCTTCTGTTTACCAAAATTTCCAGAGAAAAATCTGATCATTTTAGTGAGGAATCACCTCTCCCTCTGCTTTCAAAATCCTCTTTGTCTTTATTTTTAGTAGTTTGCTTATAGTGTGTCTCAATGTGAGTCTCTGAGTTCATTCTCGGGTTTATTGAGCTAGTATCTCTTAAAAATACATTTTGTTCCACTTAAATCAGGGTTTTCAGCCAGTCTCTTCAGATATTCTCTTCTCCCTCCATCTCTCTCCTCTGTCTGTGTCTCCTACATGCGTAGGTTTGTCTGGTCGATGGCGTCTGCCAGGCTGGGCTCTTCATGGTTTTCGAACTTTCTTCTGTCCCCTCAGACTCCGTCATGCCCCTTGCCCGTCCTCAGGCCTGCTGGCTCTTGTCTCTGTTTACGTCTCTGAGTCCCCGCAGGGCGTTTCCGTTGCACTTCTTACACCGTTCTGGGCCCGTCGAGGCGTGCTCTTCGCTGCGTTGCCCTCCGCGGGACGGCTGCCCGCAGCACGGCCTGAGCCCGCCGCACGGCCTGAGCTCGCTGCACGGCCTGAGCTCGCTGCACGGCCTGAGCTCGCTGCACGGCCTGAGCTCGCTGCACGGCCTGAGCTCGCTGCACGGCCTGAGCTCGCTGCACGGCCTGAGCTCGCTGCACGGCCTGAGCTCGCTGCACGGCCTGAGCTCGCTGCACGGCCTGAGCTCGCTGCACGGCCTGAGCTCGCTGCACGGCCTGAGCTCGCTGCACGGCCTGAGCTCGCTGCACGGCCTGAGCTCGCTGCACGGCCTGAGCTCGCTGCACGGCCTGAGCTCGCTGCACGGCCTGAGCTCGCTGCACGGCCTGAGCTCGCTGCACGGCCTGAGCTCGCTGCACGGCCTGAGCTCGCTGCACGGCCTGAGCTCGCTGCACGGCCTGAGCCCGCCGCACGGCCTTCAGACGGTTGGTTTAGTCTTGGTCTTGGACTGCCATCGGCTTTTATTCTGTTTTCCTTTGAATTCTCCATGGTGTTCTGTTCCTCTATGTGATTTTGCTGTTGTTTTAAACTGGACGTTTCAATCTAATAACGTATTAACTCTGGAAATCAGAATCTCCCATTTCCCCTGAGTTTCCAGATTTTTGTTTTATTGTTTCTTTTTCTACTGTAAGATTTCTCTGTGCCAAGCATCAGCCTAGAGATATAAACTTACGGGCTTTTCTAAGCCCGTGCCTGTCCTGGGCATCATGGTGACGTCCTCGTCTCTCCCAGTAGGCAGTTGCTTTCAGGTATCTTAGTCTTTGGTGTCTGGCTCCCAAAGGGGGGAAATAAAGTGGGGAAGGGTGCCCTTTACATATCCTCAGAATCACTTCAGCCGGAGGGAGATGGCCTCGCAGCAGGGGAGCCCCCCCCCCCCCCCCCCCGCAGTGGTTGCCCTTCTGGATGGAAGCCGTGGCCAGCGCTCAGGGCTCCAGTCCCCCATCAACGGGGAGCAGAACTCTTCTCCCTCCAGCCTGGGCGGGTCCCTCCAGGAGCACATGCACCCCGTGGGGATGTGGGAGGAGCAGCTGCTGCAGGCCTAGAGCTGAAACTGCAGAATTCAGAAGTCCCACCGGACGCTGCCTGGGGTGTCGCCTTCAGCAGACTCTTGGGCCACCGCGGTCCCACAGCGCTGTGCTGTCCAGAGAAACATTCCTGGTGCTTCAGATCTGCCGTCTTCCCAGAAAACGCCTCTATTTCTTTTTAATAAAATGAAGTCTCCAGAGGAGAGAGGAGTGTCGCCTGCCTCGACACCGACTCTCCGCGTCTTCGTTGTAGATGTTACAGTTAATACCCGTTCTTAAATTAAAATCAGGATTCTGGGATACTTGTGCTTTTTTATCACCGAGGTCCAGATGGTGTCTCCTGTTATTCTAAGTACACAGATCATGGTACTCAAAAAGGTCACGCTTTTTAATTACCAGAGGGTGCGTGTGCTTGTCAGAGGGAGAGAGGCGTGTGCTCGCACTCGACTCCCTTCTCTTCCTCCGTCCTGCTGGGACCTGGGGCACACGTACACACGCTCAGAGAGCTTCCAAAGCTGCCGGGGCTGGGACTCAGGCGGTGGGGTCAGCCACGTGGGAATCCGGCCCCTTCACCGCTAGGCCACGAGCCCGCCCACCGGGTACCGAGTCAGAGTATTTAAAGTCTTCCGTCTATTCTAAAAACGAATGGATGCTAACAACAAAATAGGTTGACACATCGGCATAAGGTGTCCGGTCCAGACAAGTATCGGACGCTCCAGGCGGTGCCCAGGCCTCTCGCTAAGCTGCACTTCACGGCCCGTGGGCTGTTACTCGTCTCGTACCGGGAAGCTGTAAGGGTGAGCCTGGCCTTAGGCACTGACTTCACTGCGTGGCCTAACTTCACAGCCCGCTACGGAAATCAGCAGCTGGACCACCAGAGGCCCTAGGGACCTGCAGAATTTCACGTGGGGACGTTTTCACAGGTTCATATTTTAACAGTATTATTCAGGTTCCATAAGAACAGGCCGAAAAAGACACGAGCACGCTCAGGTGCAGTTTTAACAGCGTTACAGTTAGACATGTCTGGCATCTTAAAAGCCATCTTCATCCATTCTTGCTCAGCCCCAAGGGAGTTTTCATTTTTAAATTAAAAAAAAAAGGCTTTGAAATACAGCTATGGAAAGTTTAAGGGCAATTTTCTAAATTGTATGTAAATTACATCTCATGCCTCTCGACTCTGCACCTGCTGTGCAGCGGGAATACCACGGGAGACGCCGCGCTGCAGCGCTGACAGGTCCCGTGAGAGTCCCAGCGTGAAAGGCCATCGCTGAGACCCAGATTCGTCTGCCAAGCAGTTAGCCTGCTGGTGGGCCTGGTCGTCCGGAAGGAACTTAATAGACTGCGGGGCGGGGTGTCAGGGCTGTCCTCGCCATGTGACCGCCACCGCCTGACACCTTTCGAGTAACTCTTGGTCTGGTGCTCACACGTGGGGCTGTCCACCCATGTGTCCCCTCAGTGCTGGCTTCCCTGTGGGAGACAGTAAAACCCACCTGCCTCCTGCCCCGGCCTGCCTGGGACCAGGTTAAGGAAGGGCCGCAGACACCCCCACCGCCCGGAGCCGGGGCACCCGCCCTCCCGCTGCCCTCCCTCCCACGGGGCCTTTCACTTTCAGCTTGTTTTCCTCAGCCCTGCCTCCTCCCCCGCCAGCCCGTCTCTCTGGGGTCCCCTTCTGCATGGTGTCTTCAGACTGGGAAGGGCAGTGACTGCGACGCATGCCCTGGCCGGTCGGCCCTCCCTGGTCCTCCTGGAGTGCGGAGGACAAAGGCCCAGAGCTGCCGCCTGCGATGGGCTGGCTTTGCCGGAGTCCCACGTGGGAGGCAGGCGGTATGCGTCGGTCTGTCAGTGCAGCCCTGTGGCCTAGCGGGATGCTGAGGGACCGCGGGTGATGTGGGACCGCAGGACTCTTCCGGAGCATCTGATGGACATGCGGGCGTGTTCTCCTGTCCAGGAGTCACGCGTGGGCCTCGCACATTTCACAGCGGGAGCCTCATTTCCCAAATGCTTTTGACTTTCCTTTGGAGAATATTTAGCCCAAGTGCAGAATAATTTCTTTTTTTCTATAAACAATTTTTAAATTAAATTAAATTTATTATTATTTTTAATATTTGCTATAGGACATGCGTGCTCTCCAGAGCGAGAAAGAGAGAGGAAGTGAGAAAGCAAGCCGCCAGGTCTGGGACGAACTGCGGTTGGCCACGTGGGAGTCCAGCGCCTCCACCTCCACGCCAGCTGCTGGCCCCCACAGTAGTTTCCAAGTCTGTTTCTGCATCTAATTTTTACTAGATCCCAATTAATTTGCAGTGTCAGGGCCAAAGTTGCCGCTAAAGAGAGAAATTAAGTACCTAGTTGTAGGAGTATTGGTTAAAAGAAATGACTTAAAATCAACGCATATATTTAAAAAATTATTCTAATTGGTCTCATTCCACTGTTTTATATACATATTGTTGTGCGGTTTATCAGTTGATCACAGAGATTACCATTTTAAAAATAGCAGCTGCGGGCCAGTTCATGGCCTGGGGGTTAAGGTGGTCGGACCCACATGGCCAACTGTGTGATTCAAGTCCCGAATCTGGCACCTTGAACACGCAGAATGCACGTGCGCACGTGCCCACAATCCCGAAAGGAGGGAGGGACGGGGGCGAAACTGCGTGACCACTCCCCAGGGCAGGCGAACTCTCGTTTCTCCTGTCTCTCTTTCTCTCTCTGGTGAGCACATGTGCCCTCTGGCAAAAACCAAACCAAAACAAAAAAGCAGCCACAAACAAACCTGTAGCCCAGCTGCGTGTAACGCTGTGATTACCCTCGAGCGCATCGCCTTGTCTTTGTCGGCACAGTGGCCTGTGCGCTTTTCTGCTCCTCACTGAATGGCAGGAGTGGAGCCCACGGCCACAGCTCCCTGAAACGGCTTTTCCCAAAGGACTGTCGGGGCTGCTAGCCAGTGCACCTGGGCACACCGGCCAGTGTGAGTGTCTCGGTTCTCCATCTGAGGTCAGGGTGCCCCTGGAGTCTGCACCTGCACGGTGGGGCACGCACTGTTCCCCCCTCAGAGAGGTGCTCTCAAGACGTGTCCTGTGGAAGACAGCCCGCGGTGCCAGCCAACCGCCCCGACACGAGAGGACATCACAGTGTGGGACCGCGTCCCTCTCCCTCGGTCTGAACTTTACTTCATTTTAAGTATGGATGACCTTCCAAAATCACCCGCTTCATCTTGTTTTTAAGTCTTTTTAAGTGTTTTAATTTAGTCTCGGGCCAGCCCCGTAGCGAGTGGTTAAGTGCCATGCATGGGCAGCCGGATCTCACTTGGCTGACCGTGGTTCGAGTCCTGGCCGGGGCGACCTGAGGGAACGTGCCGTGTGCCCCAGATCCCGATGGGACGGAGAAGCGGAGGGAAACATTGAGCACGCTCCATCGGGCTGCCTTCGCTTTCTTCCTCTTCGGCGAGTGTACGCCCTCTGGCATCAGAAAAAAATAAGATAGTTTATTAGGTTACTCCTTCCACAGGTAGGTTAAAATAAAGGGCCACTGTGACTAATTAAAAGCAATTCTTCTCCGTAACTGCTTGCTGATGTCTGAGGAGAGTTTAAAAGACATTTTCCGACCTGGCCGGTGGTGAGGTGGCTGGGGCAGCCGGATCCCGCAGGGATCCCACAGTTTGAGTCCCAGACTTAGCGGCTTGAAAAACACGCCAGGCACATGTGTGCACAAACCCCCAAATCCCAAAAGGAGAAATGGAGAAGGGACTGCAGTTGGACATTGCAGTTTGAGAGTGTGAGGTGCTTTCTCTCCCTCTCTGTCTCTCCCCGCTCAGAGCACATGCCATCTAGCAAACAGAATCCTTTTCCTAAGATGTCTCCCTCAACATTTTGACTTTACCTGTTTTTGAGAATATTAAATGTTTTTCTCACAGTTCTGTTCTCTAGTCAGTTTTAAGCGATTTGCGCTGTATGAATTGTATTAGTATCCAATTCGGTTTCTTAAAATAATAAATTTAACTTCCATCAAATTTTCATTCAACTTCTTAAAATGTTAAAATTTTTACCATCGAATATAAGTGATTTAAAATCATGTGTGTGAATGTATGTAAACAGAACATTTTATTTACTTTTTAAAATTTTATTATTTTTTAAGAGAGATTTTTGCTATAGGGCATGTGCACTAGCCAGAGAGACAGAGACAGAGAGACAGAAAGTGAGAAATCATCCCCCACCGCCTGGGGGGATGGCCATACCACAATCCCTTCTCTTTCAGTCTTCTCTTGGGATTTTGGGCACGCACACGTGCACACGTGCCAGATGTGAGTTTCAAGCCACGGGGTCCAGGACTTGAACTGCGGTCAATTATGTGGGAGTCTAGCGATGTAACCATCACGCCATCTGCTGGTCCTGAGACAGAACATTTTAAATAAATACAGTCGCTTTTCAGCCTTTTGTCTACAATCAAGTACAAATAAAAATCAAAGAATTTTAGCTTCAAAAATAGGACACAAAGAACAAAAGCAGGTTCTCTGAGGCCAGGCAGGCCTTCCTGTCCCTTGAACCCCGCCTCCTCATGCCTCTGTCCCCTAGTCTGTGCCGTCGTGGTGTGTGGCTTCCGACTTTTCACACGCCTGGCACATCAGACCCTTTGCACGCTCACATTTCTTTACACGGGGGCACATTCCGCGGCTACAACGCTGGTCGCCACACTCTCAGCAAAGCCTTTACTGACGCTAACTCCGCGGGCCGCTTTTCCCGTCACTGCTCCGGCAGAGCGGCCTGGACCCCGGACCCTGAGGGGCTGTCTGGACCTTGCTCTCTTTCTGTCACTTGTGACCCCGCCTGCGCCCTCTCCTCTGTCGAGTCCTCACTCTGGCCTGTGCAGCCACTCCCCGGCCCTGGCAGCTTGAAGCTCACGCCTGGCACACGTGTGTTCGTGCCTTAGAACCCAGAGGGAGGATGGAGGAGAAGGGGTCACGGCATGGCTGTTCCCCCGGCGGGGCGATGTCTCTTTCTCTCACCAGCCAGTGCACACACCCTATAGCAAAAATTTCTCGTAAAAAAACCAAATGCATGGGACTCTGAGCAGCCGCTGTCAGGCTGGTGGCGATTTAACGTCTGCTCATAGGCCGCTGCCACCGCTGTGGAGACAGGTGGGCTGGAGATGGACTTGGGTTTCACTGGGAGTTGGAGTCTGCAGTGTTTAGCCAACCCCAGTTATCGTAACGGTCTTGCCCAAAGAGGTTACTTCAAAGACAAAGCTTTTGTTCATTGTCTTACTTGCTTTACTGGAAAGAACCAGAATATGCCACACATCTAAGGGACCCTCAGGTTTACACACGCTAGAACTGCTCCAGCGTGAACACTTCCAAGAGGAGTGGGTGACGCTCAGGGTGCGACAAGTACCGGCGGGCAGCGAACCGTACACTGGCAGCACCGCTCCGGAAGCGGATGCACCTTCAGCAAGCCCTGGCAGAGCACACCAGGAAAACGGAAGGCTGGCACGGGCCAGGCTTCTGAGAGTGGGCAGGCCACAGCCCTTGTGTCCAGCGAGACAAAGAGAAGCAGGCCCGCCGACCGACCTTTAATGTGGAGCACCCAGACCTTTGGTGTGCTTTATGATCCAACTCACTTTTTATTGTTAATAGACTTGCTAACCTGGAAAAAATGCATGGAAATGTAATTTTTTTGTAACTCCTTTTCTTCCTTTTTTTTTTTTTTTTAGAAAGAGATTTTTGCTATAGGGCACATGTGCTTGCTGGAGAGACAGACAGAAGGCGAGAGCTCACCCCCCAGAGGGGATGGCCACGCCGCAATCCCTCCTCCATTCTCCTCTCGGGATCTTGGGCACGCACGCACACGCGCCCGTGTGAGTTGAAGCCGCTGGCTTCGGGAGTGACGTAACCATCATGCCATCTGCTGGTCCCGAACTCCTTTTTCTTTTTAAGCTCAATTTCCATTGTACCCGCACCTGTAGAATGTGATGCCAACCTGACAGGTTTTTTTTCTTGATTAAAGTCTTTTATTTATTACCTTTATATTTAAAATGGTAAAAATCTTATTATAAATTGAAATTAATTTTTACATGCAATTTTCGATCACCAGAAGACTTTCTTTGCATTGCCATTATAATTATCAGTGGTATACAACTGATTAATGTTTAAACTGTTTTTAAAATTGAGCATTATTAAAGATATAAAGTAAACGGCCGGAAATTCCATGTAAGTGGGCCTCGGGCCGTGCAGTGCGGGTGAAGCCGCCTCCATCCCTCCTCCAGTTTTCGCTCTCCCCAGGAAGACAAGCCTGCTCACTCACGGAGGACGGGAGGGCGGGTGGCGGATATGTTGTACTGATGTCACTCGATCTTTCTGAGCTTCTTCCCAGTCACACGCCAAAACCACCCTGTGATTGTTGCCCGAGATTACTTTAAAACTCTGTGGGCTGACAGCCTGAGTGTTCTGGGATCTCCTTCGATTCTGTCAAAGGCAGAGAGCAGAACACGCTGACCCTTGGACGGACCTGCTCCTGCATCGCTGCCCACAGTATGGCAGCTGTGGCTGCCCTGGCTCTGTGCTCCAGGGAGGTTTCCGCCCCCAGGGTGGTGTGGGCGCACCCTCCCATTGAGAGGGGGCACCAGATTATGAGCAGAGGTGGCAGAGGGGAAGTGGCTGGAGGGGCTAGGCAGATTGCGCTCCGGAAAGGGTTGAGGATCTGCAATTACCCAAAGCTGCTTTCAATTTCCGCCAGGTTGCCTCAGGGGCCACGGGTGTGCTCACCCCAGTTTGAGGCTGCAGTAGTGGGAGGGGGGTTCCCTTACTGCAGGCCTGTACTGCAGAAGCTGATGGGAGTCCTTCCACAGGGCAGGCCTGTGCTGCAGGGGCTGGCGGGTGTCCTTCCACGGGGCAGGCCTGTGCTGCAGGGGCTGGCGGGTGTCCTTCACGGGGCAGGCTGCACTGGCTGTAGAGGTGCTCCTGAGTTATCTGGGGAGGCTGTCTTTGGGCACCGGGAGGCCGAGGGGTTTCTCCCGGATCCCCTTTGGGGTAGTAAATGTGAGCACCAGCGTAGCCTGAGTCCGGCACAAAGGGCAGTGCAGACACCCTTGAGGTGCCGGGCGTACTGGGCGGTAGCGTGCTCAGTTTGAGGCTAACCATGACCCCGGCTGGCAGTGTCCCCTGCACTCCAGATCCTGTGTGAGGAGAGTAAAAGCCGCAGGGACGCTCAGTCCCCGGGAGACAGGTAAAGTGGCACTCAGAGCTCAGCAGGTGCATTTCAGGGTCGGGTAGCTGCCGTGGCTCTCCATTATCCGCGATGCCGGCAGAGAGTGAGCCGCTGAGCCGGACTCCAGGTCGTCTAGAGCCCCGCGAGTGGGCACAAGGATGGTGGACGGCCCTTAGACTTCCCCCTGCTTTTCACCGCGTCACACCGGGGTTCTAGTCTCACTCCCGCCGGCCTTGCACCCCAGCACCCGTCGGTCACCCTAATTCTTTTATCTGCCCGGCCTCTCTTGACTGCTCCCCTGCCCTCAGTCCCACTCCACCCCCAGCTGGAATTCAAGCCCTGGTCTGTCTCAAGCATGTCAGTCATCTCCCTGCCTAAAACACGGCGTGGGCTTCTCTGTGTAGACATTTTATTTTTCTAAAATGAAGTCGAAGTTATGTCATGCTATTGATTATTTACAAAAGAGAAGAACCTTTTTGAAGGTGTGCCTTGAGGGTCTGAGCGTGTTCCAGTGCTTGAGGAGGTAGGCTTGCAGACAGCCAGGCTGGCCGATGCGCTGCAGTGGCACTGTCTTGGGGACGTCACGTGGTCTCAGCGTAGTTTTCTCATGTGAAAATTGGAGTCACTTACTTCTTTAGGTTTTGCTGCCGGGCACGTGCGCTCCATGGAGACAGGCAGTTGCCGTGAGACGGCTGAGCAGAGGCCTGGAAGTACAGCCTGGCTCGCAGCAGCTGCGAACTGCTGGCTGCTTGGCCAACCGTGTCTGAGGCGTCGTTCTGGGAACGCCGCGGCTTTTACACACACAGCCTCGGCGAGCAGGGGAGGCAGGGAGCACGCAACTGCTGGCCCGCCAAGAAACTGCTGCCCTGCTACTCCTTTCCTGCCCCGCAGCGGCCCCCGGCCAGGGCCTTGCCTGGCCATGTGGTGGGCGTGGCCCAGGGAGGGGTGAAGAGAAGCCCCAGGCCTCTCCCTGGTCCCTACGGAGACCTGAGACGGGCAGGAGACTTTAATCAAGAGTCAGAACCTCCTCATTTCAGAACAAGACGCCCCTCAGGGGTAAACGTCATTATACTGGTCAGGGTCTCAAAGAAACAGGCCACTAGGATGGAGAGAGAGAGAGAGATGCGTGGGTAGATGGCTGCACACGTGGGTGCACGGGTACCTGGCTGTGGACACACACGTGGGTGCATCTGCACATGTTGGATGTGCAGATATACATGCATACACACGTGGATGTGTGCATAGATACGTACACACGGTGGAAGGTTGGATGGATACACACATGTGTAGACAGACGGGTGGGTAGACACGCCTAGACAGCTGTGTTGTCCCTCTGGCTCTGAGACCAGAGGTGAAGTGGCCACTCCATACCGCGTCCAGAGCAGTCCGTCAGAGATGCCGTAACCCACCAAGGAGGAGGCGGGGCAGGTGGACCCGCTTTGCAGCAGCTGGCTCTGCTCCACCGCCCAAGCCTCCTGGGTGGACTAGGGGCCCACCTGGGGCGGACGTGGCTGCCAGCACGGGGACGCGCTCCTGGGGAGGAGGTCGAGACCACTGGCTCCCCTGTAGCGGGCAGGGGCTCGGGGTGCCGTCGCGGGCAGTGGGTCCACACGACCATCCGTGGGAGGAGCAAGCTCGAGCACAACCGCTCAGGGCCGGCGGCATGTATGTGGGCTCAGTCTGGCTCACATGTGCACACAGACCTGTGTAGGTCTCCACACACACATGTGCACATGTATGCACATCTACACGGCCGTGTGTCCCCCACCGTGGGAGTGTGTGCTGAGACCGTGTGTCCCCTCACCATGGGAGTGTGTGCTGAGACCATGTCCTTAGGCGGTCTCACCGTTGTAGCCGTACTCCACAGCTGTGTGGTGTGGCCCGCTGCCCTCCTGGGAGCCGTGGGGCCTCCTGGGGACTTCCGGGCCGCCGTGTGCACAGTCTGTGGTCGGCCCAGATGCTCACGCAGAGCTTGCCAGTCTACGTCTGTCCCTCCAGAGAGACCGAGGTCTACTGTAAGGAAGCCACGTGGCAGTGCAGGCTGGCTTTAAGTCCAGACCTGCAGGGCAGAGCGGCAGTCCGCAAGTCCGTGGCAGTGGCGTTGCGGCCCAATTCCCCAAAGGCAGACGCTCTT
>NW_006159840.1:6867679-6871282 GCF_000334495.1 Tupaia belangeri chinensis | reverse complement strand
GCTCTTCCTCCTCGGAGAGCTCTTTTCCCGAAGGCCCTCGCTGACTGGGCGAGGTTGTGGGCATTGTGAAGACAACCTGCTCTGCTCGAATCTACTGACTGACGTGGGGACATCTAAAAATGACCTCGCACGGACATCTAGACTGGGTTTGACCAGGCGGCTCGGCACCAACGCCTGGCCAGGTGGACACGGAAATTGACTGTCCCTGGGGCCCGAGGCCCACGACTGGCTGCGAGCCAGCAGGTCCTGGATGGCGTGTGGTCTGCAGTGCTCTGCGGGACAATGCACATGGATCCCAACCTCGGAGCCGTCCACACACGGCCTCCGCTGCCATCCCTACATGGGTGGATACGCCGTGCCAGGGCGAGCTCGGTGGGGAGGGCCGTCCCGCTGCAGGGCTGCCAGCTCTGTCCCACGGTCAGCTCCCTCTGCCTCTGACCTGCAGGTTCAGGCCTCAGGAGAACCCCGCAGTGCCGACGGAGGGCTGGGGGCCACGCCCGTCTAGATAATCTGCCTTCTCCAGCGGCCTAGCCTTGTGATGAAGTGTGGTTGATGGGGTCCCGGGGCGGGGAAGGACATACCCAACCCTGGGGTTCCAAGGTGGGGCCTCAGGGAGATGAGGGTTAAGGTCAAGGCAGAGCCCCATGACTGCGTCCTGGGGGTTGTGGGGTGAGGGGGGAGGCACGCGGTAGATGCCTGCTCTTGCTGTCTCGCCGTGTGGTGCTGACCGCCATGTTGGCTGAGGAGGCTCTCACAGATGCGACCCCGACCTGTGCACTGCCCGGCTGTGACTGAATAACCCTCCACTGGGATCACTGGGTGTGAGTACCGGTTACTGGGCAGCAGGACACACCAGGCGCTGTCCCCTCCCACACCTGTGTCCATAATCCCCAAGCCCGCCCGGGCCCCAAGAAGTTGCAATCCTGCTCCTAAAGACATAGTCAGCTCCTAATTTTGCCCCCCAGGGGACACTTATCAGTTTTGGTTGTAAGTCGGGGTTCAGGGAGCATGCTGCTGGCCTCTGGGGCCAGGCCAGAAATGTGGCCCACACTCTGGTGTACAGGAGGCCCGCCGTAGCGACCCTCCCCAGATGAGGGAGTGGAGACATGGGATACCCTGCCCTGTGCCTGGCTTCCGGGAGGGACTAGCCTTCGGAGTCTCCCAACCTGGCCCACTCCCCTGCCTCTGGTCCTGGGGTCTGCCTGTCTCCTGCTCCTGGCTAAACCCTCCTGGTTGTTGGGTGCTTTCTTGGAACATGGCTGTCATCTCCCCTCGGGGGTTCCTGTTTTGCTCACCCTCCTCCAGTCGTTTGCAGTCAGGCTGTTCACTGAGTACCTGCCCACCTGGGTGAGCACCCCCAGTCCCGGGCAGCCCCTCCAGGTGCCCCTGCCCACCTGGGTGAGCACCCGCAGTCCCGGGCAGCCCCTCCTGGTGCCCCTGCCCACCTGGGTGAGCACCCGCAGTCCCGGGGAGCCCCTCCAGGTGCCCCTGCCACAGCCTGAGCCGGGGAGGTCACCTGCAGGAGGGAAGCCCACAGGCCCCAGGACCACGCTCTGCCCGTCAGAGGAGCCGAGCGGTCTCCGCCGTGGCTTGGCTCCTACCCTCCTGTGAGTCCCCGGCTGTCGGGGTGGCTCCCCACCCTCTTGGCGATCAGCCCCCTCCCTGCTCCATGGCCCTGCTCATGCTGGCCTTTACCCGGCCCTGAACTCTGACACGCTGGTGGGTGCCGTGTCCTCCTGTCTGTCCCGACGCGTGATTACTCTGCTCATTAGAAAAGAGTCATAGGTGGGACTAGCAGGTGTTATAGAGGTTAAGGTGCTGAACTCCCACATGGTGGACCACGGTTCCATTCCTGGACCCAGTGACTTGAAACTCATGCCAGGTGCATGGGCGTAGATGCCCAAAATCCTGAAAGGAGAATGGAGGAGAAGGGACTGTGGTGTGGCCACCCCCTACCCCAAGGGTAATTTCTCACTTTCTGTCTCTCTATCTCTCTCTGAGGAGCATGACACATCCCATAGCAAAAATCTCTCTAAAAGAAGGAAAAAAAGAAAAAAAAAAAACACAAAGAAAGACGGAAAGAAAGAAGAGCCACAGTTACAGCCCGAAGAGAGCTGCTGCCTGGAGAGGCGCTTCCTTGGCGACGCTGAGGCCCCTGGCACCTAACCCTTCAGCGACCCCGGAGAGGGAGAGGAGGGCCCGGGGAGAAGAGTTAGGGTTCAGGACAGCAAAGCGAGCCCTCCCACGACGTGGACGGGAGCAGTTAGCGTGCTTACTCCTCCGGGGGCTTGTCAGGAGGCCCTTCCCAAGGCCAGGGCCCACCTGGGTCTGTAACAGGACGTGGAGTCACTGCGCAGCCTGAGGGGCTCTGGCTGCGTCCTCTGCTGCCATCTGGTGGCAGACTGCAAACTGCAGAGGAGCACCTGCTCGCTCCAGCAAGGACCCTGGAGGCGGCGCAGGCTGGGTTGGGGTGATCCCTGACAGTAGCAGCAGAGGGCCTCTCATGCGGACCTGGTGGGCACATGAGGAGGGGCAGACCTCAGAGTGCTGTCAGGCACAGTGACAGCAGAGGGCAGCAGAGATGAGTCACATGACCCGCCACCTTGTCCCATGAGATGGTAACTTTCCCACCTCCATCTGCCATTTGAACCACAATGGTCAGGAGTGGAGAAGAGATTGGTTTAAATTTTGGCCTCATTTTTCATCTTATTTTGGCGCAGATATGAGTCAAGGCACAGACCTGAGATGCAGCAGGGAAAAACTCTTGAGCCACGGAACGTGGGCGTGGACCCCTGCAGCATGCGTGTGCAGGAGGAAGGGTGCCTTTCTCCAGGGGCGGGGCCTGAGACCGGCTGCCCAGCAGAGCCGTGAGGGCAGCCGCATCACTGCCGCCTGGGAGGGAGGAAGGTGTCCTAGCTTACGTGATTTGGGGTTCAGAAACCCTGGACCAGGCATGGGAGGAGTTTAAGTAGGTGTGCCAGCATCTTTCTGAGTACAGGCTCTGGGGTTGGAAGGGCCCTTCAAGGGAATGAAGCAGGCAGAGCGCTGAGCATGCACCCCGCTTGTCTCCAGGAGCATTACCCGGGGCTCAGCCTCCACCAGGGCTCGACCTCTTCTGGGGCTCAGCCTCTCCTGTGCTTGGCCTCTCCTGGGGCTCGGCCTCTCCTGTGCTCAGCCTTTCCTGGGGCTTGGCCTCACCCAGGGCTCGGCCTCTCACGGGGCTCAGCCTCTCCTGTGCTCAGCCTCTCCCAGCCTCGGCCTCTCCCGTGCTCAGCCTCTCCTGGGGCTCGGTCTCTCCTGTGCTCAACCTTTCCTGAGGCTCAGCCTCTCCCGAGGCTCGGCCTCTCCCAGGGCTCGGCCTCTCCTGTGCTCAGCCTCTCCTATGCTCAGCCTCTCCCGGGGCTTGGCCTCTCCCGGGGCTCGGCCTCTCCTGTGCTTGGCCTCTCCTGTGCTCGGCCTCTCCCGGGGCTCGGCCTCTCCCGGGGCTCAGCCTCTCCTGTGCTCGGCCTCTCCCGGGGCTCGGCCTCTCCCGGGGCTCAGCCTTTCCTGTGCTTGGCCTCTCCTGGGGCTCAGCCTCTCTCCCGCCTAACCCTTCCCGGGGGT
>NW_006159840.1:6864243-6867501 GCF_000334495.1 Tupaia belangeri chinensis | reverse complement strand
AGGTTCGGCCTTTCACGGGGCTCAGCCTCTCCTGTGCTTGGCCTCTACCGGGGCTCAGCCTCTCCTGTGCTTGGCCTCTCCCGGGGCTCAGCCTCTCCTGTGCTTGGCCTCTCCTGGGGCTCAGCTTCCCTCCAGCTCATCCTTTCCGGGGCTTGGCCTCTCCCGGGCTCAGCTCTGTATCTGGGGCTTGAATTAGGGGCTTTTTCTTTCCGTTGGGCTTTGAGGTTGGGGATGGGCGCATCATCACTTCCTTTGGCTGAAATTTTAGTTGCAAAAGTCGCAAGTTCCCTTCTTCAGGTTTTGTCTGAAGGGCTTCCTCAAAGCCAGACCGCTCCTGGAGTGAGCGAAATCATGTGGAGGCTGATGTTCAGAAGCAGAAAGCTGCCGGGCTTGGTTGGTGTGCTCGCCGCCCTGGGTCTAGAGGGGCGGGCTGCGGATGCACCCTGTGGACTGACGGAGACTTTCTCCCCTCTGCTTTTACAGAGCAAAGGCCACGCTGCCCCGCCGGAGACCCAGCCCGCCGCGCCCGTGGAGGTAAGAGGCGCCGCCGGTCGGTCCCCTCCGCGTGCCACGGGGCCACGCGGGAAGTCTGCTTCCATTTCCAAAGTGCGTCTGCCGTGGCTGTGGCTGTCGCGTACCGCCCAGGGCCTGGCAACGCCAGTGCAATGGCTTTCGGACGGGCCGTTACAGTGACACGTTTCTCTTCATCCTGTGTGAAGCCCGGAGTGGGGCGGTGCGTGGGGCGTGCGTGTGTGCTGAACGGGACACGTCGTCTTGCCGTGTGTTGCGATTGTGGCTTTATTCGGAGCCCGTGGCCCCGGCAGGTGTGTGCGTGTGTGTAGAGGTGCCGTTTTATCCACATTTCTTTCACGGCTGTTCGTGCCTTCTGAATAAGCTGGGGTCGCGAGTGGTGCAGAGCCCTCCCAGCCGGACTCCCGGGCGCTGGGGCTGGCCCCGTGCAGCATGTGCCCTGGAACCACGGGCTGCGGCCGGGAGCGGGTCCCGCCCAGGTGTCAGTGGCGGCTGTTGCAGTGGTTGGGCTGAGGGCTGCTGGCAGGGTGGCGGGCACGTTCTGTTCCAGCGGCTCTCCACCCGTGACAGGAGGGGCTGCTTTCAGTGTCGTGGCCTGGCCATGTGACTGAGCAACGACGCTGCCTGGAGGAGGGGTGCCACTGTCACGTGGTGCTCAGGGTAAATGCCGACTGTGGTGTGGCGCAGACCGGGGCTCATCCTGGTGGCTACCGGGCAGTCCTCTGAAACGTGGTTCTGGGGGACCAGCAGTTAGCGTAGTGGCTATGTCGCTGGACTCCCATGAAGTCAACCGTGGTTTGAGTCCCGGACTCGGTGGCTTAAACTCACGCCGGGCACGTGTGCGTGTGTGCCCAAGACCCCGAGAGGAGAATGGAGGAGGATGGAGGATTGCGGCATGGCCATCCCCCCTGGGGGGTGATTTCTCGCTTTCTGTCTCTCTGTCTCTGTCTGTCTGTCTGTCTGGCAAGCGCACATGCCCTATAGCAAAAACCTCTCCAAAAAAAACCCCAAAATACTGTGGCTCTGGCTACGCTGGTGCCAACCGTGCGCTGACACGGGACAGACCACTCCTGGATCCGGCAGCTCAGGTTTCCTGAGAGGAGGACAACCCCACAGAGGCCTGGCCGGGCAGAGGGCGGCACTCGCCTGCAGAGAGGAGCTGTGTCCCGGACAGGCTTTGCAGCACTCCTTGGTCCGCAAGGCCTGCGGGTTGCAGCCCAGCTGTCAGGCCCAGTGCCCTGGAGTTCCGTCGGTGACACCTGTGGCGCCCGTGTGGCAGGAAAGTGTTTCCTCTGACCTCTGACATGAAGGACAGTTGGCGAGAGATTCCTGACAGATTCTCTTGCAGACTGGAGCTCCTTCTCAGGTCTTGAGAGCGGACGGCTGGTGCTCACAGGTGTCTGCCACGTGAGCTCTCAAGCGGGGTTGGGCCGTTTCAGTGAGAGGCTAGACACACCCCCGAATACCGTCCCGACCACATCTGAACGTCGGTGACAGGAACGTCTGGCCCTCAGTCTTCTCACAATCTCTTTTCTGTCCAGTTCCGCGTGATCGGGGAAGGAAAAGCCAAGCGCTAGGTGGCAGTTCTCTGCGAGAGTCATTTGGCTTTATGGGGAGGCTCGAGGAGCTGGCCTCCCGGGAAGCCCGAGTGCTCCTCCACCTGCACACAGCACTGCGTGTCCAGCTGGCCACGGCCACCAGACTGCACGGCACCCCGCGAGGGAGGCCTGCTTACTGCCGGGAACGAGACAGGGTCTGCTGGGCGATGGGGCTGGAGGACAGGACGGCGATGTCCTGGTGGCCCATTTGAGTGGCTCCACTCTCCAAGGGCATCACCCACAGGACCTCCCCCAGGAGAGCCACTGTGGCCGTCAGATCGCACTGGGCCAGGCCCAGGAGGGCCCAGGTGCGATGTCGCAGCTGCGGTCTGCCCTAGACAGGTTAAAGCTCGCATGAGCTTTCCAGATGCACCCTGAGCGAGGCAGGCGGGATAAGACTGGGATCGGACCTCACGCAGCATCGTCTGCGAGACTTCCCAAAGGAGGAGGCGCTGGCCGGGTGTGGTGACTGGCGAGGTCGGCCGTTCCCTCTGCCGGCTCTGCCCGGCCTTCTGTCCCCACCTCCCGTACGTTGGAATCAGCTTCTGCAAAGGTCCGTGCCGTACGAGGGAGGCTGCGCCGCTGCGAGCCCTGGCAGCAGCCTCCGGGGCACAAGGAGGCCCCGCCCTGATGTGAGGAGTGCTGTCTCCCACTCACAGGGCGGGGGCGTAAGTTAGCACGGCCGTTCGGGAACTGGGGGGTGCTGATGACAGAACCGCCACCTGAGCCGTCACCCCACCAGGCCTGTACCCAAGGGAGGGAAGTCGGGGGTCGGGGCGGCGTCCGAGCTCCAGGCTGGCTCCGTGGTTCCGGGTGCAGGATCCACGTGGCTGACGTGGCTGACGTGGCTGACAAGCACAGTGGCCTGCGTGCTTCAGTGCCCCAGATCCCGCAGGACGGAGGAAGGGAGGAGAAGGAAAGGATTGGGAGAGGACAGACCGTCTGTCTCTCTGTCTCTCTGTCTCTCTGTCTCTCTCTAGTGAGCACTTGTGCCCCCGACAGGAAAACAAAGGTTCTCTGTGCCCAGTGCTCACGACCTAGTGGCAGGGGCCAGGTATGCCACAACCTCCATGTCCGCCCACAGAAGACGGCTGGAGGGGACAGGCTACGTGCTCACGATGGATGCCAT
>NW_006159840.1:6860618-6864152 GCF_000334495.1 Tupaia belangeri chinensis | reverse complement strand
GAAACGGAGGCGCGGTCACAGGGGTGGGGGTGACTCCAGAGGCCGGCGGGGGGCCGGGGGGCTGGTGGCTGGGCCCAGCATGGCCCGTGGGTGGGAGGGAGGCATGCCCAGGGGCACTGGGGGAGCCTCAGTCAGCACGGCCCCTTGCGAGCTGAAGAGAGAGCTAGAACGTTCCCCAGCCCAAGTACCGAGGGACGGCAGGGCCGTGGGGCGGGCTCTCCGCCCTGGTGCCACCATTACACGCGTGTTCCCAGAGGAGACTCTGGGCCCACAGATACGTGCCTATCGAGGGCCAGCTAGGAGACAAGGTGAAGTGTCGCGTGGCCCACTCTGACGGTCACAGCTCGGCCTCATGCAGGCACTTGCCCTCTGCGGCCCACGGGCCCCTCTGGTTGAGGTGCCAGGGAATCCCTTGTTTCTCTGTCGTGGTCTCACTAGTCAATTATTTGATTTTATAGAAAGGAATTTTAGGAAAGAGACAAAGGGGGTTACAATTCCAAGGGGAAGGGGCTTAGGTGCGTGGACCAGCCTCAGCTAAACACGGGCGGCTCACGCATGTCAGGGAGTCTGCCCTCATAGGCCCCTCCGCCTTCTGGCCGTCTGCTGCCCCTGCGGCGAGGAAGGCCCAGTCACCTGATGGTTTGGTGGGACTTTGATCGGGAAGTCCCCTGATTCCTGCTACGTGGAGCATGGCGAGCGGCCCCTGGGAGGCTGGAGCTCCATAGAGGGGCCCAGGCTGCGGATTCGCGGTCCTTCGTGAGCCATCGCTAGCGCCAAGGCTTGGCCGACAGTGGGGAGCATGACATGCCTCCTCACCAGACACGTGTGGGCCGCTCCGCCTGACGGGCCAGCGTGCGTCGCTGTGGTTATAACCCCTAGTCATTTGGGAAACGCCATGCTTTGGTCAGGGGTCGGGCTGCGCAAGTGAAGTAAGTTGGTGACTCAGTTAACCCTTTGAAAAGCAATTCAGACAGTGACAGCGTTGCCAAGGGGCCCGGGACGGAATGGACACTCGATAGATGCTGGCTCAGTGCCAACCCTTTCTGAGCCTCGTTGGCAAGGGGAGCCTCAGCCTGGAGGGCGCCCCCGGGCCCCGCAGCCCCTGCTGAGTCGCTGTGTGGACTTGCTGGCTAGATTTCTGCAGCGGGGCACGGCCAGGCCTACCTGTTTCCCCTCCCCGGCACACTGCGGTCCTGCTGCAGGGTCAGGCCTGTGTGTCGGCTGCCGGGGGGTCTTCCCAGGTCTCTGTCTTCCCGTGCACGTTCTCGCTGTGCCTGGGACCCCGCGGCGTGTGAATAGCCACAGGTGCGTTCGGCTTTTTGATGGAGTTGATAACGTGGAGGTTATGGGTGACATGCAGAACGGGTGAGGTATAGGAAATGAAATATGGAAATCTGCTTTCTCGGAGACAGAAATTTTACCAGAGGGCTGGCCCAGGCCTAGTGGTTAAGGGAGCCAGACCCCCATGGCTAACCATGGTGGGAATCCTAGCCCCGATGGCTCAGAAAACACCAGGTGCATGTGTGTGCACGCCCCAAATCCTGCCAGGATGGAGAAATGGGGGCGAGGGAAGTGCGATGTGACCACCTCCTGTCGGGCGGTGCTTTCTCCCTCTCCCTGTCTCTTTGTCTCTCTGGCGAGGGCACATGCTCTCTGGCAGTTAAAAACCTCTGCCCCAGAGCTGGTAGATGGGCCACCCCTGCCAGGACGGCTGCCGGGCTTGCATTCATTTGGGCCGCAGTGGTCTATTTGGACCAGCGTGTGGCCAGGATCGCAGAGAGACGCATCCCTCGGACATGTGCCGGGGAGAGTGAGGAAGGTCCTGAGCGGGAGGAGGGGCATGTTGGGACGTGTGGAAGCACAGGGTGGCAGGGAAGCTTCCAGAAAGGGGAGACAGCATGAGACGCCTACCCGGAGCACAGAGCACGTCGCAGCCCTGTGCACACCCGTGTCCCACCCCAAGTGTCGCAGCGGAGACAGGCGTGCTTTCGTCCCTGGGCTCGACTGGCAGGCAGCCTCCCAGCCTCGGCGTGTGGTGTTTCGCCAGAAACCAGTGGCATACTCGGGTGATAGTTGGAGCTGGGAAAATCCTTCCATCGGGATCGAACTTGTAAACGCACTCCTGGGACAGCTAGAGAAAAAGCAAACACAACCTTCAGGAAACGAAGACGATTCCAAATGTAACACCCTCGGCTCCAGTCGGCTCCTGGCTCAGAAACCCAGACAGGACTAGCAGAAAACCCTGGGGAAGGTGCCAAGGCTTTGCACCGAGTTCTAAGCCCACAGGAGCTTTGAGCAGTGTCATGCTTTTCTATCATTTCCAAAGAAATTGCTATTTCTAGTATAGTCATCCAGTTTTAAAAAACCGTTAGTTAAGGCAGGACTCCTCCTCCAGGTATTAAACCACCACAGTCCTGGTGGCAGTGCTCCCTCCCCGGTCGATCTTGGTGACACACGGGCCGCTAGTACCTCTGGCAGCTCCCCCACCGAAGGTGTCCTCCACTCAGGGACACAAACAGGGTGGTCTGTCACTTACTAACGTGGCCTCACATGTCACGAGGGCCACGCGTCCCGGCAGCGTCCAGTGTGGAACCCACTCTTTACCTTGGTGTCCTCACGCGGTGCTGGCCTCCACTGAGCCCATCCTGGGAGCCTTCATCGTCCCTGTCAGGCCTTGAGGATGGGGTGGGAGAGCCCGGGCCTCCCCTCCCTCCCACCAGGACGGGGCGGGAACTCCCGTTTACCGGCACTGCCCCTGCGGTTCCAGTCTGCCCTTCATCCTGCCGTCTGGGCTTTCCAGGTGAGAAGATGAAGACCAGAACTAAGAGCACTGCTCACCCAGGCTGGGGCAGCCACGGAGTGGGCCTCCCTCGTGTCCTTCACAGCCGTGGGCTGCCCTTGGAATTCTCGTCCGACGGCTGGCTCAACGTGGCAACCCTCCAGGTCCAGGCTGCATTTTCTAAGACAGGAGTCAGGGAGCAGCCACAGGGCCCCTAAATCACCCGCAGCCTCCTGGAGGTCAAGCTGTCCTCACACCAGCGTGGCGCAGGGCCTCCCGGCCCCCCCACTGACGGAGCCGCCCAGGAGCTCCAGGTGCGAGAAGGGTCCACGTACGCCACGCCGGACGTGGGTGCAGGTGGGGAGGGGCCAGGCCGTGGCTGCAAGTGGTGGCCGGATGCCACGGCACAGTCCTGTGCAGAGGGCCCGCTGGGTGCACCTGTGAGTGACATCCTCGAGGTGACATCCTTGAGGTCTCATGGCACTCGGCTCTGCGCAGCATGGTCGTTTATCATCTCGCTGCTTCGTGGCTGTGGGTGGCGGCACCCACGTGCTCCCCGGCCACGGCTCTGTGTGACCCACATGCTCCCCGGCCACGGCTCTGTGTGACCCACATGCTCCTCGGCCCCGGCTCTGTGTGACCCATCCAGGCAGCTTCTTCCTCCTTACAGCCTGCCCCCCCACCCCAGGCAGCTTCTTCCTCTGCACAGCCCGCCCTCTCCCCCCCACCCCTCCAACGCCCTCTGCCCCACACCC
>NW_006159840.1:6844196-6859963 GCF_000334495.1 Tupaia belangeri chinensis | reverse complement strand
GCCACCTGCCCCAGCCCCTGGGACTCCAGGCCGCAGGGTGAGCTCACAGTGCCGACCAGAGCCCAGAGGCGGGTCGAGCCTTACCTGCTCCCATGGCCTCGGCAAGGTCACGTACCCCGGATGGGGGTCTATTGAAAGGACAGGACACGTTTGAGAAAAGCATAGAGGTTCCTGAGTAGCCGGTTTGCTCTCGGTAGGCTTAGACACGCACAATGCTTGCGTGCACAGGTGTGTCACTGCACATCCGTGAGGCGCGTCCGTGGGCCGTAGATCCACAGGGGCCTCCACGCAGACGCAGGCACTTTGTGGCCCCACAGGCCTGGCCCTTCATCACCCAGCACGGTGCTCCTGCTACTGCTGAGCATGGGCACTTCCGCTCGGGCACTTGGGGGCGCCCAGGGGCTGCTGGCGATGGCGCGTGATGACACCCACCCGCCGTGACCCGTGTGCTCCCGGCCCAGGGTCCTGCTGGCCCTGCTGGCACTGCAAACCCTGCTGGCCCTGCCAGCCCTGCCGCGCAGCCTGGCTCCCTCCTGCCTCTGTGCCGTGTGCCTCTCATGGTCCAGTTCCGGTATCGACTTCCCCGAAGACGCTTGTCAGGAGGACGGTCACGCTGGTAGAGCTGGGGCTCCGTTTCCGGGCATGTTCTCGGTGGCTCTGCAGCTGGCAGGCGTGTCCCAGGGCCACTGTCTCACGGGGAAGGCCATGGCCTCCCCACTCTCTCCGCTGTCCTTTTCTTCCGCCCAGCACTGATGTGTCCCTGGCCATGTCATGCGGCCTGAGGCGTGCCCCTCTCCGGGCCTGTCCCTCCCCTCTCCGACACCCCGGGCATTGCTCCATACTGCTCTCCCTGCAAGCCTGGCCTTCTGGCCCAGACACGGGGACCATGCAGCGCCCACAGCACTGGGGGAGTGAGGTGCGGGCCTGGGGCACGACTCCCACGCTCTCCAGGTGCTTTCCATCTCGCTAAACAGCAGGCTTCCCCAGAGAAATCGCCACCTGGCGACCGTGGGAAGACTGCCCAGACGCAGACATGAGGACGGACCCAGATCGTGTAGCCAGGGCTCTGCAAGAGAAATCTGTGAAGGGCTGCTGGGCCGCTCTGGGCCGCGGCGGGAGGACATCTCTCCCTCCGGTTTTGTGGTTGGTTGTTTGCAGCTGGTTGTCACAGTGGGCACCAGGCTGGGTCGGTAGGGTCGGGGACAAGGGCAGTCAGTGTGCTCTGCACGAGGCCTCAGAGCCCATCAGTGCCTCTCGTTTTAGGTTTTGCCCTGGTGCACGTGCACTCACTGGAGAGACAGGGAGTGACAGGGAGAGCACGAGTGAGGGGTCAGCCCAGGGAAGGTCGCGGGCAACCCCTTCTCCATCTCCTCCCAGGATTTGGGACGTACACACACGCACATGTGCCCAGTGTGGGTCTCAAGCCACCAGACCTGGGACTTGAACTGCAGTTGGCTATGTGGGAGTCCAGTGCTTTACCAACGCCACCTGTAGGTCCCCATCAAGTGCTTTTCTCACGGCCCTTCCATTGCAGGGAGAATGAGCACACTGGTTGCTCTGCTTTCTTAATGATTTATTCCCAGAGAGGTTTCCCCAATGAAATTTAGGCTATCTTTCCTTAATGCTTTGTCTGCCTTCAATTGAACAAACCCGTGTACCTGTCAGGGTCCAGCGCTGAGCTGAGCACCGTGCAAGCTCAGCTCTCAGGGAGGAGCCCCGCCTCGCAGGTGAGGATGCTGCCGGGTTACCTGTTGCCGGGTGCTGGAGTTGGCATTTGGGCCGAGCGGCCTGGCTTGGAGCCTGTGCCCTCCCCGGCACCCGAGACAGGCATTTGCTGAAACCATGCAGGGCGTGGGACAGCGTGGCGACAGCAGCTCTTTGGAAGGTGACGGTACCCAGTGGCAGTGATGGTTGCTTTTCGGGGTAATTTCTTTGAGGGTGAGTGAGCCAGGGTTCTTATGACGACTTCCTGTGGCAGCAAAAAAACGGGCTATCCCGTGACATGGTTACCGTGGCAACACACCATCCACAAACCTTCATCCACCTGCAATTAACCCCCATTAAAGAGGAAAGGTTTTTGTCACAAAGTCACTGGGTCGAACACGGCCACCGTTTGGCCAGAGACCACAGACCGGAGCTATGATAACGCGCTTTGCCCAGCACTGAGTCCTGAAAGTCAAAACGGATCGCCTTTAGGTTAACTCAGAGCAGTTGCTCAAATCCCAGCCATTGCAGGCAGGAGCGTTCGGACCCCCCGCTTCCCCAGACCGTCCCCCTCCTTTCTGCTCTTACCAACTGTGCTGGGGACAATCCACCAGACCGGAGCGGGAGCGAGCTGCTGGCGGGGCCACTGTCACAGTCCCCGCAAACTGCTGGGGGAAGGGGCGTTTGGACCTTGTCCCTCTAGGCCGCAGAGCCCTGAGTCTACACGCGGGCCAGGGAGGGTCTCCATTCTGCCACGGCGGTCCCCCGACGTCTGGTAAGTTTAGGTTCATATTGTGGAAGCGCTTCTCATTTAACTCCTAGACTACTTCCTCGAGCAGAGGACCAGATCCCTTAGACGTAGATGCTTGGAGAGTATCTTAAAAAGCCTTTTAGTTTTATTCTGTGTGCAAAACAAGCTAATAAAATGTTTATGCACTAAAAAAGCCCCCTCTCCTCTCTCCAAATAGCCATTCCCCAGACACCGGCCCTGGAGAAGCGGTGAACAGTTCCCACCCAGGACCAGCGTCTTTCCAAGGGCCTGAGAGGTGACTGCCAGCTCGTGAGAATAACACTGTCTTTAATCCTGCGCGCTCAGAACAGCGGGGCTCAGGCTGGCCCCACAAACGTAACCTCAGTAAGCCCTCTAAGTCTCCGTCACACCTGGGCACCTACCCAGTAGTAAAATAATGAAGGCAAAACATTCGCGAAGGGTGTGAGTTCAAGTTTCGAGGTGAAGATTTTATGCTGCGGGTCTTTGACTGTCACACACACCGTGGAGGATGTCAGGGAGCCCAGACCTCCCCTGTCACACCGTCATCCTAGCCACGGGCCGGCTGTTGGAAAGCCCAAGGCGTGGGTGTCAGGCTGCCTGCCGGGGAGCTGCGTCTTCCACGCATGTGTGTTCTCTGCCGAGACTGAACATGTCAATAGGTTTTAAGACCCAGAGCTTTTCAAAGGGGCGACATGTGGATTGGCGTTAGGGAGAGAAGTGAAGTACCGCCGCCTTAAAGCTTCCGGCGATCTGCTAAAGGGCGATTTCAAGACTGAGCTGGACAGGGACTTCCTAGACCCCGACGCAATAAAAAGCAAGAGCTTCAGTGGGAATCGGAGAAACAATAGTTTCTATTAACTTTCCCACGCTAGTTCATGCCGGCTATCAGCAGCGAAAAGATTCCCAACCAGAGGCATTTTCTTCCGTTGCCGTAACTCGACCAACGAACAAGCCCCGCTCGATTCTCGGAGTGGGAGCTCAGCATGGCCGCTGCGGAGAACGCAGTGATGGCCGACGTCCCTGAGCGGCAGTGCCGTGTCGCGGCAGGTGTACGCGTGCTGACGGTCCTGCGTCACACCTTCTCGCCTCTGCAGCAGGAGGCTTGGTCTGCCTAAAGTGCACCTGAGGGGCTCGCAGCCGGCGTGCGGTTAAGGGCGTCCAAGCCCCGACCTGACGCCTTGAAAATACGCTGCGTGTGTGTGTGCCCAGAAACCCGAGGGAGAAGAGATCGTGGGGTGACCGTCCCGCCTGGGGGCGGGGTGAGTCCTCACTGTCTGTCTCTGTCTCTGGTGAGTGCGTGTGCTCGATGGCAAAAACCTAAAAGTAAAAAGTGGAAAACTTTTCGAAAGACCAGCTGAGACTGCTGCTCTGAAGGGCTGGCCTGGAGGGGCTGTGCCAGAGCTGCCGCAGGTGGTGGTTTATCTGAAACAGGTGCGTGTGTGCACGTCTGCCTGCACGCCTACACACGGACACAGCTACACACAGACATGAGTGCTAATCATTCTGCCTTCGAGACCCGGGACATGCTACGTGTGTGCAGAAGAGGGAGGCAGCGGAGCCACTGGGGTGAGTGAGGCCGGAGTGGCGCCCCTGGGCGAGGGGCAGGCGCCGTGTCCTGTGGGGAGAAGTTCCTGCTCTCTCAGCCTTCGGGGGCAGGAGGGCTCTCTGGCTTGGCGGCCCTCCACCCGCGCGGTCTGTGTCCTGGCACGCGTGTGCGCCTCACACTGGCAGCCCTGTCTTCGTCTCCTCGTGGACCGCAGCTGTCAGACAGTCCGCTCCCTCGTTCTGTCTGCGAGCGAGCACGGGGGAGAGAGAGCAGGGCCGGGAGGGCCTTCCCCCACGGCCCCAGCCCTTCCGCCTGCCAGGGTCTTGGCGAGGTGCCTGCCCGCCCCAGGTCCACAGGGATCTACCCCGTGGTTGTCTGTGTGACCCGCCGCACTGCAGGTCCGGGCCCCTCCGGCACCTCCGCCCTCGCCCTGCGCCCCGTGAGGGCCTGGCCCCGGCTGTGCTGCTCCACGTCCCGCTGCATCCTCAGCCTTCACGGAGGTTTCTGCGCTGATGAGAAGCCAGACGTGCCTATGCACGGAGCCCTGGCTGTCCGGGCCTGGCTGGGCGTGGTCCTCCGCTGTCACTGCTCATGTCGTCATCACGTGAGAGGACAGGCTTGGTGACAAGTGATAGTGACAGATCACGTGAGGGGATCACAAGGAAGGCAAAGCCGCTGTGATGCTAGCCAGGTGGGCACACCTCGTGAGCCTGGGCGGCGGCCGGAGGGTATGTGTAAGGGCGTGTGAGTGCGCAAGGCACAGGTGTCGCCCAGAGGGGCGTTGTGGACAGTGACATCCTTATGGGACGTGCAGTGACCAGCCTGGGCGTGGCCACCGGAGTCCCGATGCCTTTGTGCACCCTCACCCTGCCCTCTGACGCCTCCTCCCTTGGTGTGGATGGCAGACAGGAGACGGGGGTGTCCACAGCAGCTCAGGAGCATGGCCACTGGCCGCGACAGGGGGACAGGCGTGCTGCAGGGGTCACGTGGCCTGCCCAGCACGTCTTTGCCATGCTAGCATCTGACGAGCTCCACGTGACACTCTATGTGGACGGCCCCAGCAGATGTGGTGAGAAGCGTGTTAGGATTCACAGCGGCGTGAACTGCTAGATGCAGAGCTGGGCCAGCCCGGGGCTGGTGTGTGCTCCTTCCCTGTGTGGAGCTGCAAAGCTCGGCCTCCCCTCCCGCTGGTGCCTGTGAGGGGGCTCCTGGGAGGGGCTGTGCTGGGGAAGAGGGCGGGAGGCGTGGGGAGCAGATCCCGTGCTGTGGTGACGCGGTGCCGGCCTGGGAGGATGGCCTGGGCACCGGCAGCGCCTTGCCCTGGCCCTGCAGGGAAGCGATGATCAGGCTGCCACGCAGGAAGCTGCAGAAGCTCTTCCTGAGGAAGGTAAGGGAGGCGGCTTGGGTGGGCCGGGACCCCCTAGGCCACAGAGCCCGTGTGCAGGTCCAGGGCAGGGTCACACTGCTGCCCCGGAGTGAGGGTGTGTGGATGGTGGGTGAGGATGCCCCCGCGCACAGGGGGAAGACGGTCCAGAGGCAGCCGCACCTCTGATGAGGGCTCTTCTCTTGGACACGCCTGTCTCTGCGGGCGCGTTAGAGCCCAGGGAATGCAGTGGGCTGTCCCCTCACCACTGAGGCCATGGCGGTCACGCACTTCTGAAATTTTAGAAGAGAAGATGACGATGGTGCTGTTTGTTTAACCCAAAAGGTGAAGTCTTTTTTTTTTTTTTGTATTTTAATTTTCTTTTAAGCATTATTTGATTTAACTCTATTTTTATTTATTTATTTATTTTAGTTTGGCCAGATAGGGACAGAGTGAGAGAGAGAGGGAGAGAAGGTGAGAAAGCAAGCCGTCCGGTCCGGGACGCGAACTGCAGTCAGCCACGTGGGAGTCTGGCACTCTTAACCACAACACCACCTGCCGGTCCCCCAGAAGGTAAAGTCTCAGGGGAAGAACGTGAAGAAATCAGATCTAGCAGTTTGCTATTACAATCTCTTTTTGCTTTATGGAACCAACGTTCTTGCTGTGGTCAGTACACATTACACGCGGTAATGATGACATGCGGTTTACAGTGACACACAGCCTTTGTGGTAGACACGCACCGCGTGCAGTGCGCCACCCAGCCACCTCGGGTGACAGCGCGAGGCGTCGGCCACGTTGCCCTGCCGTGCAGCCCTTGCTGGTCCAGGCTCAGAACGTCCCCACCTTCTCACGCTGGCACTCTGTCCCTGCCGCGCCAGCTCTGCCTCCTGCCCTCTCCCTCGGTCGCCTGTGTTCATACTGAGTAATCAAACACACGAGGCTACCCGCAGTGGGCACGCGTCAGGGGCATGAGGAGCACCTGCGACCTGTGTGCTGAACTTGTCAGGGACATTACTTTTCATTGTATCTCGAAAAGCTTTTCTGAAAGGAAAAGTGCGAAATACGAGGTTTTAAACCTTGCCGACATACCCACGGGTGTGTAATTTGTGAGTCTTGGCTATTTTTGAAGAAAAACTTTATGATTTCCCAATGCACTGTGCACACATAATTTTCATAGGGCAGAAAGTATTCTGGTCCTATTTCAGCACATATCTCTAGGTGTGTATTTATTTCACTGTATGTGAATTTGTGGGTACTAGGTATCCGATGTGTGCAGTTCTTTATGCAGGAAAATAAATGCTAAATTAGGTTATACTTCAGAATCACTCCTGAAATAATATCAGTGGTTTTATAAGGTGAACAGCAGTTGTTTCCATTTGCTTTTGGGGTAAAGAAAACTGAGCCTGGTACCAGCAGTTAGCGTAATGGCTATGTCGCTGGACTCCCATGTAGTCGACTGCGGTTTGAGTCCCGGATCCAGTGGCTTAAACTCATGCCGGGCGCGTGAGTGTGCGTGCCCAAGATCCCGAAAGGAGAATGGAGGAGAAGGGATTGCGGCGTGACCATCCCCCCTGGGGGTGATTTCTCCTTTTCTATCTCTCTGTCTTTCTCTGTCTTTCTGGCGAGCACATGCACCCAACATTTAAAAAAAAAAAAAAAAAAAAAAAAAAAAAAAAAAAAGAAAGAAAAGAAAACTGAAGCGTAAGGAAAACAAGTGGCGTGTGCCCTGAGAGGCCAGGACACGGCACAGCAGACGCGCAGCCCCAGGCTGCCTGGTTACTTGAGCAGGTGGCTGCTGTGCTCGCCCCAGGGGTGCTGGAGGGCACCTGCACGTGCACGGCCACACTGGGCCGCTCTGGCCATGGCCCCCAACCTCGGACGCAGGGTGTCATCCTGGCGCGGGGCTCTTCCCTCGCCCGCCCTGCTGCGCAGCTCTGCTGGGCCAGCACGGTTCTTTCTTTAGCCTGTCGCCATAGAGCCGAGTGTTTGGAAAGGAGGACAATGTCCCTGGGGCCCTGGTGACCTCCAGAGAGCGCAGCTCCATGGCTGCTCCTGCCCCGTGGGCTCTGCTGCTCTCTGGGCTGGCGGTGATGTGCCGGCACTGGCCACCGCACTTCTGCATGTCTGCACTGCTTGGCATGGCCCACCAGCGGCCTGTGGCATTGTGGGCGGAAGGGCGCCCCTGCTCAGAGGCCGACCTGCAGGCCGGGGCTGGGGCCTGTGCTGCCCCACGCCAGGAAGCTGCCACATCTGCAGGACTGGCTGTCCTCCGAGACTTTCTAAAAAGGAAAATCCAGGTGGGTGGATGGTTTCTTGAACACCGTGTGAGACGGAGTGGTCGGGTCGCCGTGCTCCCGTGTTCGCCAGTGGGCACGGAACGCCCCAGCGGAGGTGCAGGCCCTGGGGAGACGGGCTCAAGACACTTGGAGGTGCCCTCGCCTTGGGCTCAGAGACCCAGCATGGCAGTTGGTAGCGGATGGGGAGGATGTTTCTTTGGGAAGTGCCGAAGTGTGTGGGAAGAACATTCGAGGTCCTGTGTTTCTGTTTCTGCTTCTGAGGGAGCTGGGGCTGAGTGCCGACTACCAGCGGGGCCTGCCTGCGGTGGGCCTGGTTCGTGTTTAAGCTGCATGAGTGGGAGTCACATAGAGGCCTGCTGGAGCATCCCTGTGCAGGACAGATCAGCCAGGCGGACAGAACCGTCTTAACGCCCCGCGTCTGTATGTGCACGTCTGTACAGCAGGGGGTCACGGGGGACAGCGGCAGCTCCCCTGGGCAGAGAGACCGGAGAGCTCGGTGTAGACTAAGCTCGGTTGTTACGGCAACTAAAGCCAGAGCCTCGGCAGCTGTTCAAGGCTGTGTGCCTGGACGTGTGGCCGTGACGTCCTCAGTGTGCACTGCGGGGGACGGTGGCTGGGCAGAGCCGGCATCCAAAACCCACTGGACACAGGCCTGCTCTCCAGTGTGGGGGCCTGTACCCGAGGGCTGAGTGGACAGCAGCATGGGAATGGAAGGCGGCGTGCCCACCCCCACCCTGGGAGCTGCTATTGCAGTCCACGGCTGTCCTGGTCGCTCAGCCCGTGCCAAGCAGTGTGCTCCCGGGTGTCCTCTGTGACCTTGTTCTGGGGTTGGCAGCTTACAAGTCCAACACTGCTGACCAGGAGCCCCTCGGCACCCCACACTCCAGGAGCTTGAGTAAGCAGCTGGGGAAATACGCGGACATATGGGAGAGAGTATGCAGATACCCAGCGCGGAGTACACAGTTGTACAGTACAGAGTACACGGACACACAGTGCAGAGTACGCGGACACACAGTGCAGAGTACCCGGACACACAGTGCAGAGTACGCGGACACACAGTGCAGAATATGTGGACACACAGTGCAGAGTACGCAGGTATATAGTACAGAGTATGCAGATACTCAGCGCAAAGTACACGGGTGTACAGGGCAGAGTACGTGGACACACAGTGCAGAGTACGCGGACACACAGTGCAGAGTATGCGGACACACAGTGCAGAGTATGCAGGTATATAGTACAGAGTATGCAGATACTCAGCGCAAAGTACACGGGTGTACAGTGCAGAGTACGCGGACACACAGTGCAGAATATGCGGACACACAGTGCAGAGTACGCAGGTATATAGTACAGAGTATGCAGATACTCAGCGCAAAGTACACGGGTGTACAGTGCAGAGTACGCGGACACACAGTGCAGAGTACGTGGACACACAGTGAAGAGTATACAGGTATACAGTACAGAGTACGCGGACACACAGTGAAGAGTACGCGGACACACAGTGCAGAGTACACGGACACACAGTGCAGAGTACCCGGACACACAGTACAGAGTACCCGGACACGCAGTGCAGAGTACGCGGACACGCAGTGCAGAGTACGCGGACACACAGTGCAGAGTACCCGGACACACAGTGCAGAGTACCCGGACACGCAGTGCAGAGTACGCGGACATGCAGTGCAGAGTACGCGGACACGCAGTGCAGAGTACACGGACACACAGTGCAGAGTACGCGGACACACAGTGCAGAGTACATAGACACAGTGCAGAGTACGTAGACACAGTGCAGAGTACATGGACATACAGTGTAAAGTACGTGGGTATACAGTACAGAGTATGCAGATACCCAGCGCTGAGTACACAGGTGTACAGTGCAGAGTACACAGGTATAGAGTACAGAGTACGTGGACATACAGTGCAGAGTACACGGACATACAGTGTAGAGTACGCGGACATACAGTGTAGAGTACGTGGGTATACAGTACAGAGTATGCAGATACTCAGCTCAGAGTACACAGGTGTACAGTACAGAGTATGCAGATACCCAGCACTGAGTACACAGGTGTACAGCGCAGAGTACGTGGACACACAGTGCAGAGTACACGGTATAGAGTACAGAGTACGCGGACATACAGTGCAGGGTACACGGACATACAGTGAAGAGTATGCGGACGCCCAGTACGGAGTACACGGGTGTTCAGTACAGGGTACGTGGGTGTACGGTGCAGGGTACGCGGGTGTACCGTACAGGGTGCGTGGCTGTACAGTGCGGGGTGCACGGGCGTACGGTGCAGGGTGCGTGGGGGTAAGGTGCAGGGTGCATGGGTGTACGGTGCAGGTTACGCGGGTGTGCGGTGCAGGGTATGTGGGTGTACCATGCAGGGTACGTGGGTGTACGATGCAGGGTACGCGGGTGTATGGTGCAGGGTACGTGGGTGTACCATACAGGGTACGTGGGTGTACCATACAGGGTACATGGGTGTACGGTGTAGGGTACGTGGTGTACCGTACAGGGTATGCGGGTGTACGGTGCAGGGTACGCGGGTGTGTGGTGCAGGGTACGTGGGTGTACCGTACAGGGTACGTGGGTGTACGGTGCAGGGTTCGTGGGTGTACGGTACAGGGTACGCAGGTGTACGGTGCAGGGTACGCACACATACAGTACAGGGTACACAGATATACAGTGCAGAGTACGCGGACATACAGTATAGGGTACGCACACATACAGTGCAGGGTACACAGATATACAGTGCAGAGTGCGCGGACATACAGTACAGGGTACCCAGATATACAGTGCAGAGTACGCAGACATACAGTACAGGGTACGCACACATACGGTACAGGGTACACAGATATACAGTGCAGAGTGCGCGGACATACAGTATAGGCTATGCACACATACAGTGCAGGATACACAGATATACAGTGCAGAGTACGCGGATGTACAGTGCAGAGTACGCACACATACGGTACAGGGTACACAGATATACAGTGCAGAGTGCGCGGACATACAGTATAGGCTATGCACACATACAGTGCAGGATACACAGATATACAGTGCAGAGTACGCGGATGTACAGTGCAGAGTACGCACACATACGGTACAGGGTACACAGATATACAGTGCAGAGTGCGCGGACATACAGTATAGGCTATGCACACATACAGTGCAGGATACACAGATATACAGTGCAGAGTACGCGGATGTACAGTGCAGAGTACGCACACATACGGTACAGGGTACACAGATATACAGTGCAGAGTGCGCGGACATACAGTATAGGCTATGCACACATACAGTGCAGGATACACAGATATACAGTGCAGAGTACGCGGATGTACAGTGCAGAGTACGCACACATACGGTACAGGGTACACAGATATACAGTGCAGAGTGCGCGGACATACAGTATAGGCTATGCACACATACAGTGCAGGATACACAGATATACAGTGCAGAGTACGCGGATGTACAGTGCAGAGTACGCACACATACGGTACAGGGTACACAGATATACAGTGCAGAGTGCGCGGACATACAGTATAGGCTATGCACACATACAGTGCAGGATACACAGATATACAGTGCAGAGTACGCGGATGTACAGTGCAGAGTACGCACACATACGGTACAGGGTACACAGATATACAGTGCAGAGTGCGCGGACATACAGTATAGGCTATGCACACATACAGTGCAGGATACACAGATATACAGTGCAGAGTACGCGGATGTACAGTGCAGAGTACGCACACATACGGTACAGGGTACACAGACAGCTCCTTGGCTCCATGATGAATGCCTGGAAAGCGCTCGAGTGCTCTTACGGGCGGGTGGCATGGCCTTATCCCTGCATCTTCGGTCAGAGTGGCTGAAACTCCTTCTGTGGGGACCCGTGTGTGCCATGGCTTCGCAGTGTGAGTCAGACGTGTGTGACCACAGCTGTTCTGTCCAACAAGGAAACCAGGAAACATCCCTGCTCACGTGGAACTTACGGTTAGCTAGATCACCAACGAGGCCACAAAGTACGTGAGACACTGACGGAGCGGGGAGACCGAGCTCAGAAAGGAGGCGCCATGGGAGGAGGCAGGGGGTGGGGAGGGGCCGCAGCGCTGACACGCGCCTGGCTGCGAAGCACCTTCCTGTCCCGCGTGCACGAGGAGCACGTTCCTGTGTGCTCGGGCAGGTGGTGGGGAGCCCTGTGGGGTCTGGCTGCATTTGCTTTTGCTGTGAAAACACGCTTTCCCCTGTTAGTAGAACGTTGCTTCCACATCTCCCTTATGGAGCTGCACAGGGCTCCACCCAAGGGGTCCCCTCCAGCTTAAAGGTCCTACAAGTCAGTTAGCATTTCTCTCTTTTTCTTTCTTTCTTTCCTTCTCTCTCTCTCTCTCTTTCTTCCTTCCCTTCCTTTCCTTTCCTTTCCTTCCTTCTTTCTTTCCTTCCTCTTTCTTTTTAGGTTTTTGCCATGGAGCATATGCATTTGCCAGAGAGAGGCAGAGAGACAGAGAGACAGAGAGCAAAAGTGAGAAACCACCCCAAAGGGGAATGGCCATGCCACACTCCCTTCTCCTCTCAGTATTTTGGGCGCACATGCACAAGTACCTGGTGTGATTTCAAACTGGATCTGGGACTTGAGCCACGGTCTGTGATGTGGGAATCCATGGCCGTCTGCCGGCCTTGAATTAGCGTTTTTAATTGGCGACGTCTCTTCTAGAGCTCTGGCTGGTCCCGACACGACTGGACGCTGCTCCTGGATGTGGCCCTGGGAGGGGTGGTGCAGAACCTCAGGGACGCCCCCTCGTCTGCAAAGCTTGCTGTGAGCTGTTGTGAGGACGGCCAGGGGAGGGTCTCGCACAGGGGTGGCCGCAGCTGCCCACGGAGAGTGGGCGTGCGGCCACGTGTGTGCGTGTCGGGCGCACTGCCGACCACCCTCTGCTTAGTTTCTACTAACGGAATGGGAGCGCCTGGTGTTCCGACGGTGGACGTTGGCCATCTGACCTGTGAGACGCTGCCACCGTGTTTCTCTGTTCCCGGTGAGGTTAGGCTTCCTTCGGGTCCCCTGGCCGTTGGTTTTCCTGTCTGTGACCCGCCCGCTCTCCACATTCATTCATGGTTCTTCTGGAGCGCTTTCGTAATGGTTCCTCATGCTCTTTATAACTTTTGCCATTCAGTCCCTTGTCACAAGCTGCGAATATCTGCAAATACCTTCAAATAGTTTGCTGTCTTTAACTTCGTGTGGGGTCTTTTGTAGTAAGAGTGTTTCTAACGTCAAGCCGATCCTTTTGTGACTTTTTAGAGAAGCGCTTCCTGCGTGTGGACGCGAAGACGGGCTGTGTTCCTCGCATCGCAGCGTACGGAGCCGCGTGCTGTGGACGTGCGGTAGTTGGCTTTCGCTTTTCCTGTTGGAAGGCAGTTATTCTAAACGCATCAGTAGAACTGCCCGCCTGAAGTAGCTTTCATTTCCTCTCTGCTCACCCCGCTATGGCTGTAAGCACACATGTTAGGTAACGTGAGCCCACAGTCCCCAGTGAAGGAAACAAACTATTAGATCATAAATGATGTTTGAGCCCGGACCAGGGCAGCGTGTTCATCCTGCGTCACAATTCTCAGCAATGCTGGGCCTAATTGAAATGGGTTTCCGGGGAGCAGCAGCAGAGGCCCCTCAGGTAGCACACGGGTCCCTCTGGGGTTGACCTCAGTCCATGACTGCAGTGGGTCACACCCAGCGTCCAGGCGCATGCTCAGAGATGTTTGGGGACCCTGCGCGGAACCCACCGGAACATAAGGGACCCGGCAAGGGTGTGCCCAAATGTTTAGCAAACGTACTGTATTTTTAACTTATGTATTTATTTCTTTACAATTAATCATTGTATATCCTTATGGCATACAATAAGACTTTTCAAAACATGCATATAGTGCATGTCACTCAAGACAAAGATATTACCATATATATCATTTTAAAAATATTTTTAACATTTATTTATTTATCTATTCATTTGTTGTGATTTTAAAACCACTGGGTCCAGGACTCAAACCACAGTTAGCCATGTGGGAATCCAATACCCTAACCACCATACCACCTGCTGCCCCACCATATATATAATCTTGTGTCTGTTTAATGTTCTCCTGATCCACCTCGTATTACAAGTGAAATGCAAATCGAAACCAAAAGAAGATACAGCTTAACCCCAGTCAGAAGGACTATGATTAAAAAATAAAGAACCCGAGTGTTGGTGACGCTGCAGAGGCCCTGGGTGTGTTACCCTAAAGCCTCCCGGTAGACCACACCAAGGGACGAATGTCACTGTCGAGGGAGGGACACGGTCAAACAAGTGAGGTTGTGAACACGTGGCCCTGCTGTGGAAGGGGCTCGGCTTGTCCTGATGGCCCCCAGCCCGTGCCGCGGTCAGTGGGTGTGAGCTCTGTGGGCCAGGTCCCGCCCACACTCGGCCCCCAGCCCATGCCACGGTCAGTGGGTGAGGCCAGGTCCCGCTCACACTCGGCCCTCCACATCCAGTACCTCCCACAGGCGCAGTGCTGCTGGTGTGTGTGCCCCCTCATTGGGGTCCCCCGTGGGGACACAGAGGGAGGAACAGGTAGAAAGTGGATTGGTCCCCATGACCCTGGCCTCCCCCCAAGTTGGAGAGTCCTAATCTGGGGACGGTGCGTCATTTCTGCCCTCTGCAGAATGTCCCCTGCCCGTGCACCCCTGTCCTGGTGGCCTGACGCCGACGCAGAGGAACCTTAGTCAGCAAAGCCCGTCAGCTCCCGGTCTGGTCCGCAGGCCTGCAGGCGGGATGCCAGGGCCCAGGTGTGAGAGACCCCATCCGATGTGGACTTCCATGAGAGGAGGCGTACGTGTCCTCCCAGATGTTGGGGGGCGTGCTTCTGGTCTGAAAGCTGCGCTCACACACTCCATCTGGGGGCTTTATACCTTAGAGGGCTTCTCGAAGCTCGTATTTCTAAGTTGTTCTGCCTGAAACGTTCCTGCGTTACCGCGTAGCTTTAGTGACTTGCAGAACAAGAGCCATTTAAGTATGGAATGGTGCCAGGAGAAATATCAAGGAAAAGAGGAAATGTTAAAATCGTTGAAGGCATGAGTTTAGACAAGTGAGCGCTGAGTGGCTCGCCCCAGACGCTTAGCTTGCCATCAGCTTTATAAATATCTGCTAGCTCTTGTCAATTTTATTTCTGATGTTAGAGCGTTTTTCTCCTTCCTCTTGTGTTAAAAATAACCTCGATTTCTCTACTGGCTCCAGTGAGGCGATACTGTAGCATTCGTTCGAGACTGTTCCGTTTCAACCCTGATGTGTTTTCACAGGCACCTGGTCCTGGGCTGGGGCTGCTGTGGGAGGCCTGCTGGGTAGGAGCAAGGCCGACCCCTGGCATCGCTGGGCACTCTCTGCGGGCATATCCGTGGCTGGAACCAGGAATCCTCCCTGCTCCTCCCTGGAGATTGGCCGTACCCCTGGTTCCTGTGAACATCCGTGATCTGGCGGGCTTCATTGCGCCAGTGCAGACCTCCCTTCTAACCGGGAAGGCCTTGCTCCTTCTCGTCTGTGGACCAGGGACCATGCGGGTTTCCCCCGCCAGGGCTCTGAGGACAATTGCACGAGTCAAGCCTCGTAAGGCAGCCGAGCTGGCCGGCTCGAGGCAGCACCTGGCTGCATGCACCGTGAGCCGTGGCGGCCGTGCCTGGCCATCGTGGTGGCCGTGCCTGGCCATAGTGGCTTCCCGGTGAAGGTGATCCTGGCCTCCCGTGGTCTCCACCCCCCTCCGGAGCTGCCTTGCATCGGGCCCTCCCTTCTCCTGAGACCCGCTCATCTCAGGTCTCTCTCCAAAGCTCAGCTCCTCCTGGACACGGAAACGGACATGTACACGCAGAGTGATGGACAAGGGGCCGGTGGGGGAGCACCGGGGGCAGCCCTGGAGGGGCTTCCTCCAAACAGTGGTTCTCAGGAGTGTTGCGCTGCAGCGTGCTCTGCTGTGTGTTTATACCAATGGCGGGCTGGAGGCCCCCGCAGCGTCCTGGTGCAGCGGGCTGGAGGCCCCCGCAGGATCCCGGTACCGCGGGCGGGGGGCGCCCG
>NW_006159840.1:6839919-6844149 GCF_000334495.1 Tupaia belangeri chinensis | reverse complement strand
CCAGGCCCCCGCAGTGTCCTGGTACGGCGTCCCAGCGTCCACAGTGGAAGTCCTGCATTCGAGGTGCCCACCAATGGGGAAAGGCATCTGTCGAAAATGTAGAAGTCGGGTCCCGAGACGGTATAGTAGCAAAAACTGTGTTCTAATGTAAAAATGAGTGTGTGTCGGTGTGGTAAATTCGAGGACGTCAACAACAGCAGTAGAAGTGGCCCTCGCTGAGTGGAAGTGTGACAGGCCAGCTATATTGGACTTCGTCTGTTTTTCTGTATTTTTCATTGTCCCGCAGTGCTTCCTTTCAACATCAGAAAGTCGCTTGTTCCTCTTCATGAACAAGTCAGCAGCGGGACAAGCGAAGGGGCCTGGAGCTAACTCAGACATCGGCCCGGGAGGGAGGGCTCTGTTCTGAGCAGCGCTTGTCAGCCCCAAGCCGTCCTCGGGCTCTTCAGGGCCAGCAGAGGGAGCGCCCGGACCCCACCCTGGGAGGCTCTCCCGAGGTCCGCGTGGAGCCGGGGGACCCCACTGATGTCTCAGGGGTTACAAGGAGCAAACCGTTCTTTCCTCTGTGAGAGCACACCCTGCTTCTGCCCACAACCGGCAAAGAGGCCGTTCTGCTTTATAGATCGGTTGCCAGGTTACAGACAATGAGAAGCAGGTAACAAATCTATAAGGGCTTAGTCATACGGGCCAGGTGTATCCCCTGGTGATAATCCCATCCAGAGAAAGTCTCATCTTCTTTTCTTTGAGAGGGTTTTTTTTTTTTTTTTTTTCACTATAGGGCGCATGCGCTCGCCAGACAGACAGAGAGAGACATAGAGACAGAAAACGAGAAATCACCCCCCAGGGGGGATGGTCACGCCGCAATCCCTTCTCCTCCAGTCTCCTCCCGGGATCTTGGGCATGCACGCATGCACACGTGCCCGGCGTGAGTTTTAAGCCACAGGGTCCGGGACACGAACCGCGGTCGACTACGTGGGAGTCCAGCGACACAGCCATTACGCTAACTGCTGGTTCCCTCATCTTCTTTTCTAATGGAGAGACACCTTGCTGTATGTGTGGGGAAGGAGCTAAAGAACTTCTCCATAAGGAGTGCACCACCACACCCAGAGAAGGCCAAAGAACCTCTCAGATGCAGAGCAGGGATTGGACTTTGCTAATTGGGGTCAATATGTTTTTTGAAGTCTATTAGATGTGTCTGTTGGCACGCCCCTAGCAATGTCCACCCTTGCTCTGTCTGCAGCCAAGGTCAAGAAAAAGACAAATTACAAGGTTCTGCCAAACCTCAAAAGGACAAGTGGTGTTTACTTAGAGCATGTCCCCACACCTTAGGTTCTCTCTCTAATAAACGTGTCCCCACACGGACTCTCGTTTAACTGGAGACTTCTTCCCGAACGCCTCACTACTGCAGTAACAAGAGGGTCTGAAGTTCCAGGTTCTGCGAGAAGCCTCGTTCTGTGTAGGAGAAGATTGTCATGATGAAGGTGAGGCTGTTTAATGTTTCATGAGTCTGATTTATGAAATATTTAAACAACCCCAATGGGGGAATTGCTTTATGAATAAAACGGACTTCCTTCACACAGCTCAGCATCACCCTTGTAGGTGTGCCGAGTCCAGCAGGACACACCTTCTCCCTGGTGAGTAAGACACAACACTGCGGGGGAAGTCAGCGTGTTCCCGGTGTCTCCTGCCATGAGCCAGGCCCGTGTGCTTGTGCTTACGGCTGCTAAGTTTTTTAGTGAACAATGGCTGAGGATTGGAGCCGACCGCTGGACCTGACTTGGATCCAATTACTCACCAGGGACAGCCCTGCTGCAAAGTCAGAGGCAGCAATGCACCCCCAGATGTCTAAGCCGTGGCCCTTGGTGTAGTCGGTGACCACGGTGCGCCCCAGATGCTGATAGCATTGCCCACAGCACTGTCACCACGTATTGTCACACCACCAGATGCCGATGGTATTGCCAACTGCTTACATGTACTTTCTCAACTCTGAACGTGTTCCCTAGGGAGAGAACCTTGAATTGGTAATCCATTTTGTTTTAAACACTCACTGCAGAGGATTGATGTCAACATGTTAGACCCTCATAAAAAGAAAAGTGAAATGGGTGCCAAGAGTGATCAGGTTCTGTTGAAGGGTGCTGAAACTGGCTCACGTCTCTGACTTCCCGGGCCTGTGCTGTGTACCAGTCATGTTCTGGTGGTTAGAGTCTGTCTCCAGCAGAGCATCTTGCCCTTAACTCATGAAGGCCTCTGCAAAGAGGGCCTATCCCTCAGAAACCTGGGTGCCTGCACACATGTGTATCCCTACCTCACAGCCTGTGCACATGCACATCCCTACCTCACACCCTGCACACATGTGCATCCCTACCTCACAGCCTGTACACATGTGCATCCCTACCTCACACCCTGCACACATGTGCATCCCTACCTCACAGCCTGTGCACATGCACATCCCTACCTCACACCCTGCACACATGTGCATCCCTACCTCACAGCCTGTGCACATGCACATCCCTACCTCACACCCTGCACACATGTGCATCCCTACCTCACAGCCTGTGCACATGCACATCCCTACTTCACACCCTGCACACATGTGCATCCCTACCTCACAGCCTGTGCACACGTGCATTTCACGGCCTGCAGCCAGTCACCGAAGAGTCCATGTTTTCTCTAGGCCAGCCTTCGCTTCACTCCCTGGGCCAGTCTCACCTTCCCACAGCCTTCAAAGCTCACCTCCCTCATCATCTGTCATAGGAGGAGGTGCCGACAGGCCCCTGTGCCATACCCTGTGGGCAGGTCCCTCTCTGCACCCAGCGCCATTTATTCATGTGTTTGCACCCCAGATGGTGACTCCGCAGAGGCGGCCTGGCTCCTTCCTGACTGCTGAGTATTGAGCAGTCTGAGACCCAGTGCGGCGCATGGTTGCTGGGTGCCCCAGAGTGGGTGTCTGTTTTCAAACTCTGTTGGCCCCCACTGTAGCTCCTAAGGGAGGGCTCAGTTGTCCCCTGTTCACTGTGTTGGGACTCATTGGCTAGATGGTGGTCACAGCCCACTGAGCAACCAGGCTGGGGGCAAGGCCTGGTTATGAGGCCAGGGGACCCAGCTGTCCCCACCCCAGCCCTGACTTTGCACATGCCATTGTGGTGGACTCAGGTATTTCTGAGGGTGACATCATCCCAGTGGTAAGAAATACTTCCAAGAATTTTTTGTTTTAGTTTGAATGTTTTGAAAGAAACCATGAAACTACTGTGTGGAGAAGTGGATTTTCAGCTGGTGCCAGGTTCCCGGCCTCCAGCTGGGTATGCTGGTGCCGTGGCATATTTTCTTAGTCTTTGTCCTCCTCCTCCTCCTTCTCCTCCTTCTTTTTCTGGTAAAAGAAGAAATAATTCACATCTTGGCAAGGGTATTTGGATTTTATTATCTCTCTCCAACCCTGTCCCTCAGAATCCCTATCCTCTGCCCCCTCAGAAGCACCGGTAACTAGATCGTGGCATGAGGCCCTCCGGCGTACTCTTGTACTGGCTGCTGAGAAGAGTTTCTGTTGCCTAGTTCTAGGCGCTTTGGCCATAGGTTCATTGATAACAGTAGGCAGGATGGCGTTAAGTGGTTTGAAATGTGTACAGAGACCACCCTGCACGTCAGTCCAGGGCTTGTACTGCTTCGCTCAACCTTGTTTCTAGGCCTCTCTGGTGGCCACAGCTCCCTGCTTTCTGGGTGCTGTGGTGACCCCCTCCCTGGAGTGCAGACCTCCTGGTCGTTAAGCAGCTTCCTCATGCGAGGCCCTGTCCCCACTTTTCTCTCTATGTGCCCAGAAGAGAAACCTCGAGTGACAGATGACAATATTGTTCGTCCCACGAGGGGCTGTCAAACGTCTCCCATGTTTTGTAGAACAGCTCCAGGGCCCAGAATGGACTCTCCACTGCTCCCCTCCACGTCCAGACCTGGACAATGTGCTTCTGTTTCCATGGTGTGCATTGCCCGTCCAGCCTCCTTCATGGGACTGGGGCTGGCAGGGTGCCCGCCTAGGCACCTCCTTCCCCTGGGTGCAGACAGGCCTGCCATGCCCTGTCTGACCTACTGTCCACCTGGGGCCATGAGGAGTGTAGCCAGGGCGCAGGCCCACCAAGCACAGAGCAGAGGCCGAGCTTGGGCTGGAGTTAGACAAACTCTGGGTCAGGGTGGAAGTGTGGCTGGATGCTGAGCCTCTGCCGCAGCGCACCTGTGTCCTACCTC
>NW_006159840.1:6829001-6839893 GCF_000334495.1 Tupaia belangeri chinensis | reverse complement strand
GGGGGGGGGGGGGGGGCAGGTGAGACCGTGCATTCCTCCCACAGGAAGGAAGGGCACCAGGAGGGGTGGAGGACACAGGCTGGTAGAACTCCTTGAAAGCCAGGTTTCCAAACAATGGTGTCATTTTTGTCTCGGTTTCCCAGGGCTGCTGTAACGAACTGCCACAAACAGGATGATTCAAACCATGGCAGTTACTGTCTCGCAGTCAGGAGGGTGGAAGTTTGAGACCAAGGTGTCTGCAGGGCTGGTTCCTTCTGAGGCTATGAGGGGAACTCCTTCCGGGCCGCGCCCTGCTTCAGGGGTTCCCGGCAGTGTCTGGCATCAATAGGCCACTCCCCACCTCCGCCTCCTCCTACATGGCATCTCCATGTGCACACTGGTGTCCACATGCCCCTTCGTGCTCGGCCTCCGTGGCACAGTTGGTGGTGCACTGAGCTGCAGTCCTAGAAGCCACGTGGCCGACCCCAGGTCAGGTCCCCTGCCTGGTCAACCTGAAACACACAGATGCCCCTCTCACGAGGATGCCTGTCACTGCGGGTCTGGACCGTCCGCGGTACCCCCAGCTTCATTCAATCTTCTGCAGAGTCTGCTTCCGGATAAGGCCCACTTACAGGCCCAGGGTGAGGGTTTTCACGTCTGGGGATGCTCAATCGTCCTGGCAGCTGGCTGGTCACTGTCCGAGGTTTAGGACGCGATGCTCTTCCCCACCTCGCTCTCCCGCAGGGACATTCCCGGCCTCGTGAGTTCAGGCTCTCCGCTGACATCCTTCCAGAGCAGCTCGTGGAGCCTCGTCAGTGCCTACAGGGAACGGTCAGAAACTACTTTCATTTCCGGAAGGAAAATGTCTGCATTTCCTTGCAGATGTTCTAAGAATTGACACCATCCACGGCGAGGACCGGCGTCTCACACGTCGGCGGTCCTCGCCGTGGTCAGGGCCCCGCCGCGCACCCTGCCTGCGGGGAGCGTGGGATGGAGAGTCAGTAAACGGGCAGAGCTGGGAAGAGAGCCCGGACCCAAGCCCTAACAGCGAAGAGAGGGGCCCTGCACCGGCACTCTGCCCTTGCCAGAGTCAGGGTTGGGGTCAGGGTCAGGGTCGGGGTTGGGGTCAGGGTCAGGGGAGCCATGCTGGACCCTGCCCTGAGGGTGGACAGAACGCGGGAATGTAGACAGGGGGAAATGGGAGGGGCGGGGAGGCTGGGGGAGGAGCAGGTGCACTTTCCACCTCCTGGCCTCATTTCACCTGAGGGCCTAGAGCTTGGCATCTGCTGGGTGGGCAGGGTGATGGGTGAGACGGTTTTATTCCGCTCAGCTGTCAGCACCTCCGGGCAAAGCACAGAAGTGGGGCCCCGAGGTCTTTGAGCCCTAATGGCTGGGACCCGATGAGAAGGGAAGCTGCCGTCCCCCTCGTCCTGAAGCCGGGTCCAGCCCAGCTGCACGTGCACAGCCGTGAGCAGGCATGTCCGCCGGTCTGCCAGGCATGGTCACCACTTCCTCCACCTGCTCCCACCCCTTCCCTCCATCCTGCCCTGCGGAGGAGAGCAGGACTGTCGGACACCGTGCTCCGTGAGGACAGCCCTGAGAACCCTGTGCACAGGAATGGGCTCTCACGTAACAGCAAACGCTGCTGCTGAGCTGCGGGGGGTAGCCCTGCTGATCACAGCCACGCTCGTGTGCTCCTAGCAGACTTTCATTTGGAAAAGAGGGCTTTATCTGTAGGACATTAGGCATACAAATCCTTTTTTCTTAGAGAGATTTTTTGCTATAGGGAATTGGTGCTCACCAGAAAGACAGAAAGCGAGAAATCACATCCTGGGAGGGATGGCCACACCGCAACCCCTTCTCCTCCATTCTCTTCTCAGGATTTTAGGCACACACACGCACACACACACATACACACACACACACACACACACACACACACAGGTGTGAGTTTTAAGCCACTGTGTCTAGGACTTGACCACAGTTGACTACATGGGCGTCCAGCGACATAACCGCTACGCCATCTGCTGGTCCCAGAAGTTCAAATCTCAATAGAGGACTGGCCCCTCTAATTTGCATTCTTCCTCTTGTATTAGATTAATTGCTATGGTGATGTTTTCAAAGCGATTGCATTTTGCTTTCACTGATAGACATAAAAGTTGACTCAATACCCAGCAAGATCTGAGTCTCAAGAAAGCTCAAAAATCTTTTGTTGAGTGGCCCGGACTACTGGTACAGTCGGTAGCAAACTGCATTGCAATGCTGGAAGCCACGCGGCCAACATGGGTTTGAATCTCAGGGCGGTATGAAGACACAGCAGGCATGCGTGTGGAATTGGAGGGCTGGGAAAGGGCACTGGGGCCTGAGGAGACCCTGGGGTGGGGTCCTCTCTCTCGCTCACGTGCACACACTCTATCGCGAATAAAACCAGCGTGCTGATTGGGCTCAGTGCCAGGGTGCTGGGACACGCTGAGACTGGGTGCCTGCATCTAAGTTTACCTCTTTGTCTCTCAATGTGGAGACACTCTGGAAGCATTATCTGAATTTGGGGGTTATCCTGGATGATTTCTAGTGTAGTTATCAACAAATAGTAATTGTTCACCTTAAAATATTTGAAAGAAACAGGTGAAAAGTAAGTTCTATAATTTGGGACATTAAGTACCTCTTTTCCAAATGTAATTCTTAAAAGGAAATTTCACATGGCATAATATGCAAGAATTTAATACAGAGCCATGGTTGTTTTAAGAATAAAGAAAACTGAGACACTTTCAAATATCACAGACATCTGATAAGGAAGAAACACCAAGCCCTTCTTTAAAAAAAAAAAAAAAAATTAACCAAGTTAGCCAACCAAGGGATAAGTGATAGAAGAAAGAATTTGAATTTTCTTGGTGTATAATGAAAGCCAAGTAGCTGGGGATTACTGTTACCGAGATGTGCTGTCTCTCCATTCGGACATGTGAGTCGTCGGCAGAAGCTGCAACAGTACAGGGTGGGGTGGGAAGGGCTTGCTTCGACTTCCTCAGTTCTCAGAGCAAAGTCAGTACAGATCATTTTGCCTTGATTACTCACATATAAAGGCACTGAATTTGTAAAAACAAAACAAAAAACTAAAATAGTTCAATAAACCAAACATAAAAGGGGGAGAGGGAGGGAGGTTTAGCGCCTCCCATCTTTCATACGAGGTTCTAAATGGCGTCCATGCGGAGCTGATGAGCCGGAATGGGTGTGTCCGTTACTCACGAAGACGTAATTCCAACAACTGCAGCTGGTCCAGCCATAGAATAAGCACAAGCAGGCACAGCATGAGGCCGGCAGGTCAGGCCAAATGACAGAAGGCAGAAGACTCAGGAGGCCTGACAACCTGACAGTGTGACACAGGAGCACGCTGAGACCACGGCCGCCACGGGAAGTGCAAGTGGGTAAACACGGTGTGGACAGCCTGCCCAGCTGTCTGCACACGAAATGCACCCAACGCGCCGTCTGCGAAAGCTCCCCACAGTGTCTGGCTGACAAGATTTCACGTAAGTGGGAAAGCGAGGGTTTCTTTTAGGGATGTTTGCTATTGGGCGTGTGTGCTCACCGGAGAGACAGAGAGCGATGACTCACCCCCGGGGGATGGCCGCGCCACAGGCCCTTCTCCATTCTCCTCTCAGGATCTTGGGCGTGCATGCACACGCGCCCAGCTTGAGTTTCAAGACGCCAGGTCCAGGATGCAGACGGCGGTCAGCCACGTGGGAGTCTCGCACTTGACCACTATGCCACCTGCTGGCCCCAGGGGAGGTTTCCCATATGACGTGATGAGGGCAGAGTCCGGAAAGAAAGCCTGGAAGGGCACTGAGCATGGCGCCAGTGTGGTCTACGGTGGCCCTCGAACAGCTAGCCTGCCCTGAGCACACGGCAGCATCAGCATCCCTGCAGAGAAAACCGCAGGAATAAACGCACTGAGGAAGAGCCGCGAAGTGGGGAGAGCCTAACTCGCCGCTGCCGGATGTGATGAACACCGCGTGCGCTCATACTTAGACACTTACCTGCTTAGCTCCGGGGCGTTCAGATGTACCAGCAGGTCCATGCGCACCCCTGCAGGCACGCGTGTGTGACTTGCATGCGAAGAGGCAGAGAGAGATCTGTACCCTGGAAATAGACCAGGTCTGCCTTTTTTTTCTTTTTCTTTTTTTTTTTTTAGTTTCTGCTATAGGGTACATGCCCTTGTTGGGGGTGGGGGGAGGTACAGCGAGAAATCCCCTCTGGGAGGGGGGTGGCCACACTGCAATCCCTTCTCTTCTCGGGAGTTTGAGTACACGCACACACACGCCTGGTCTGTTTTTCAAGCTACCAAGTCTGGGACTCAAACCACACTCAAATGGGCCATGTGGGATCCAGCCTCTGCAACCACCATGCCCCTGTGGCCCTGAAACAGGTTTTTTTCTAAGTTTGTTTATTTCTTTTTCTTCTATGAGCAAGACAGAGAGTGAAAGGGACGTGGTGCCATGTCCACCCCAGCCAAAGTTGCCCCAGGTCATAGCCGTGCGCCCATCCTGTGTACTCAGGGAGGTCGTGTGATCACGTACCTTCCTGTCCAGGTCACGGCCACGTGGAGAGCCCTGCAGAGCCCTGCATGTTACACTGACCACCGTCTGGTCCCTGTCAGCTTCACATGGGGGCCGATGGTCAGATCACGCGGGCATGGTTGCTAGGTAACTCTGGCAGAAGCTGCCCATCTGTAGCGTTCAGCTTTAATCCCATCTAGCAGTTGTAGAATGAGTAATTACTTTAGTTACAGTATTTATCCACTTATTGTAATTACTTCAAAACTAATTTTGTGGTGTGCTTAAAAGGCGAGCAGTGGGATTCGTGTCGTGTTCCCCGCTTGCGATTTGTGCACACAGCACGTTCTTGGCACACGGCAAGAGCCCGCAGAATGCTAGCCATTACTATGCAGGGCAGCAGGCAGTAGATCACTTACGACCTAAAATAAAACAGGGATAATAACTTAATGGAAACTTGCCTGTTTTATAAAGTTTTATCATTTAAAAGCCTGCATTGTGCTATTACAATGAGAAGTACTTACATAAGCGAAAGTCTCATTAATGGTAATGATAAGAAATAGCTCTTACAATACCGTGCGGTGTAAAGATTCGAAATGGAAGATACGAGCCAGCTAGATGGATGGTGTTTCTCCCACACACTCTCAAGCTGTCACTTTGTAAGAAATTCAGTGTCGAATTTTGCAGATTGAGGTTGAACGTTGGTACACAGAGCTTGCAAAGTATGGCGTGATCAGTTTTTCTAAGATCTCCTAGGTGTGCCCTAGTCAGCGTCCTGAGATAGTGATTATTGGGAAAACCTAAGGTTAATGATCATGGTCCTTTTAAATTCCTGAGCAGAAAGTCACAGTCATTCTGTCCGAAAAATAGTGAACGTGCCTGTCTGTTCCCTGTTGGGTCTTTCAGTGATAAATGAGAGGAGTTCGAAGGCATTCGTTTAAATCACCCTTTCACCTGATGCATTTAAAGCTCTCTCGGTCCCTGGACTATGGTAGGCTCTCCATCCCAGAATGTAAGAAAATCCCGCAGAACAGCAGTAGACAAACAGACGTCGTCAGAGATGTGAGTTTCTGAGTGACAGCATCAAAGGCAGAGGTGACAGCGAGAGTGTGTGTGTCTCCTTTGCTTTATTTATTAACTTACTTGCCAGAGGAGCACCGCCGATGGGGCACGGTCATGCCACAATCCCTTCTCCTTGGTCCCTCCTTCCCATCACGGTGGTGGACACGCATGCACATATGCTGGTCTGTTTTTCAAGCCACTGGGGCAGGACTCGAACCATGGTTGGCCATGTGGGATCCGGGTCCCCTAAGCACTGTGCTATGGGCCAGCCCAGCATGCTTATCCTTTGGAACAGGTATGGATTTGTTTAAAGTTCCCGTGACAGCGAACTTGCACATGTCCTGGGTATGTGAAATTCGAAGGAAGAAGTCTGTGGGTACCTGGGGCCTCTCCCAAGGAGGCAGCCTGTAAAGATCGGGAGACCGAAGTGGCAGATCAGAAAACGGCACGCAAGGCTGCTCCTGGACAGGAAGGGCATCGAGGGAGGGGTCTGGCCAGCACCTGTCTCAGAGCAGGAGCGGGCACCCTCCTCGTGGTCTGCCTGGCCTTGCTTCGGCAGTCCAGCTGGGCACACCTGTGCCGTGGTCAAAATGGCTACCCATGCTGAGCCACGCAGTGGTCTGTGAGCCAAGGCTGAGTTCTGCATGCTTAAGTGGTTGGGAAAAAATTAAACGATTATTTCATGGTACAAGAAGATGACAGGGAATTTAAATTTCAGCGTCTGTTGGTCAAGAACTGTGAGCACCCAGCCGTGCATGGGTTTATGTCTGACTGGCTGGTCCCCACACAGTGCTGGAGTGGCTGTGACTGAGGTCACGTGGCCCACCAACATCTGCTCTCTGGCCCTTCGCAGGAGAGTTCGGCCGGTGGCTGCCATAGTCTGACGGCCTGTTGTCAGGATCAAGTTCTGGTCCATATTGAAGGCTGTCACCTCGCTTACCAAACAGTCCTTGAGATCTCTGGCTTCCTGGAATTCTTAGTAACGTCTAAGTGTTAAACTTTTCATTCATACACACGTATTTACGTATACACACACACACACACACACACACACACACAAAGAAATAAATATAATGATTCATTTTTAACCTGTTTTGCTTCTCCCAGTTTTATGAACAAGCCAAAGACCTTTTGTTTGTAGAAACAATGGGCCTCACTTTTCACGAGACATGATGGTCTCAGGGTACCTGCCCAGCCCCCGTGACCTCCACGTGTGCGTGGCTTTTAAGGGCGGGTGGGGTTTAGAATGTGTGGGTATTGGAATATTTCTGCTCGCTTTCTTGGAAACACACCCGCATTGGTTCGTGCTTTGGGGCTGGGTCACTTCGAACCCATTTAAGAAGAAAGTGACGTGAGTGCGCGTCCCTCTACTTTCAGATACGCTGCGCCTTGCCGTGCGGTTGGAAATCACTGTATATTGGCTTAGACGTTGGCATGCCCTTGAGAGTATTCGTTTTATTCGTAACACATGGGATGTGTAGCCTTCTTTAAGGGAAAATGACTTTCTAGGGTTCTGTCATTCCCTGACAAGTACTGAGCACTCTGTCCCCAAGCAGAAGCACAGGCGGTGACCCCTCCCCGGCTGCCCTCTGACAGCTGCCATCTGCCCGTCTGCACTGTAACCCATGGCTGATAAGAGCCCCATCACTCGTCCCCCCGCGCCAAGACTCCGGAAGTTGGGGAGAAGTGAAGGAACACTGAAAGCTGCAGCCAGAGGTCAAATGTCCCGAACAGCCACCAGCCAACGTCCCGCTCCACGGTGCCGCCCCGAGCCCAGGGTGGCGAGCTACAAAGGGCTCTCCCAGGATGGCCGAACTTCCGCTGCTCATCTGGGTTACTGACGTGCTCTGGAGCTCGAGGAGGAACGCTGTTTCTGACACCTTGAATTCAGCACCTGCTGCTCCGGGACCCTCTGGGCCTTCGTGTCTGGAGGTCTCCCGAAGCTTCCTTGCACACCGACTCCTACGTGGCTCCTACCTGCAAAGTCCCACTGCCTCCTGCCCCTCGGGCCCTGAGCGGAGCTGGAAAGAGCCCTGCCAGGCTCAGAGTGCTGGTCTCTGTCCTCCGCCCTCCTGCTCTTCCGCAGCCGTCCTGTAGCTGCTTGTCGAGGGCTGGTGCTGCCACCTCGCAGACCCCGTGTGGCCTTGTGTGGTGGACTTCAGCAAACCCATCTGACACCATTGTCCTGGTGAGTGGCAAGGCCTCCATCCACTGTAAAACCTGAGCCTCAGGTCGGTTCAGACTCCTGCCCCACCCGGCAGCTACCTGTACACGCCCGCCTCCTCCCAGCTGGCGGGGCAGCCGGGCCCTCCGTCCACGGCCTTTTCCTGGTCATGGCTCTTCTCCCAGACCGTTTGTCAGCCGCTCTCCAGCCCCGCTACATCTGCCACCCCGATTCTGCCCAGCTCCTAGACAGGCACAGGGTTCTCTTACAGGCATGGTTTGGTTACAGTGTTCTGAAAATCAAAACTCTTAATATAGCGGTGGTTTTATTTTCTCTTGCAAAATTAATTTTATTCATGTATGCGCACGTGAGAGAGTGAGAAGCAGCCTGAACAGGCCTCCTCAAGCTGCAGGCCCCTCCCAGCCCTGCGCTCCTCCTGCCTTGCCACACTGTGTGTTTTTACTCTATTATTATCATTCGTTTGTGATAGCATGTGTGTGCTCCCCAGAGACAGACAGAGAGGGTGAGGGTGAGAAACCACCCCCAGGGGTGGCTGCGCTGCTGCAATCCCTCTGCGCAGGGTTTCGGACATGCACACAGCGCCTGGCCTGCGTTTTAAGCCTCCAGGTCTGGGCCGTGAACGTAGAGTTGGCCGTGTGGCATCCACCACCCGTCAATGGCAGTGCCCTAGCGAAGCCCTGTGAGAGCCCAGCCATGCCAACCGTTGAAGGCTGGTCCTCACCATGCTGCCGGCTGACTGTGACGGAGGTCGTGTGGCCCATGCGTGTCTCCATTCTGCCCTTTGGAGGACAGTTTGGCCGGTGGTTGCCATATTTGCCATGTGATAGTGCTGGCGGATGGCCCTATTCTAAATTCATTCTTAATTCTTAAATAATTGTGGTTCACATTTCATCGCACATCTTCATGGGGAGCAGCACGGATCTCGCACTCCGCGTGTGGACATCAATGCAGGGTTCCATCGTGTCTCATCTTCGACAGCTCCTCCCCGGGTAGTGTCTGCCAGGACCGGCTGTCTCTCCTCCCTCCCTGTCCGACATTTCCTGCTCCCTGCAAATCCCGTCTCTGGGATCAGGTGAGCCCTCAGGGCACCTGAGCGAGGGCCCAGGTGGAGGGAGAGCCCGGGGACGGTCAAGCCGGGCGACCCGGTGGGGCTGCACGGCCTCCTGCTGCCCTCCTGCTGCTCCACCGCCCACCATGTCCTCTCTCACCCTCGAGGTCAGGCTTTGGCCAGCCCTGGTGCGTGGTGAGGTGAGGTCTGTCACCAGGAGCCGCTGAGGCCCAGGCCCTCCTGGCAGGAGCCACCCGGGACGCAGGTGCAACACGGGGCTGGAGAGAGAGCACCTCGGACCGGACACCGGCTCCCTGGGCCGCGGTGACACTGAGTGGCTAAGGTGACAGGATTCCTGCAGGCTGGAAGTCTGACACCACCTGTCAGCGAGGTGGGTCCTTGTTCTAGACCTTTCTATTACTGAAAATGAGCTCCTCGGGTCGGGCGGGTTGGAGCACATCGCTTTCTGCACCTCAGTCTGCGGCCGAGCTGCTCCTCTCCAGGGGTTCCTGTGAGTGGGTCCTGCGGCCTCGTCCACGCAAGGCAGGAGGGAACAGGAGCAACGCCACTACATGTTCACATGTGTCTGTGTGTCCTGTGCCTCCCTGCTAGCAGACCCACCAGGTGACCATAGAGCCCACCTTACCATGTAATCCCCACGGCTCTCACCTTTAACCCACAAGGCCTTAGGGCTTCTCTAAACACCTTCACAGCCGACTCTCAGCTCGGGAATTCTGAGGGTCCCTTCTCCAGGCTCTGCCCAGCTGGTCTGCAGGCCATCCGGGCTCCCGGGCTCGCACACACAGTACCGGCCGCGGCCCCCACTGGTCTACAGGCCACCCGGGGCTCCCGGGCTCACACATGCAGCACTCCCTGAGTCTCGCCTTCCTCACAAGGACACCAGTCATGTGTTTAGTGATGGCTGCACTCTATGACCTCGCCTTAGCTTGGTGACATCTGCAAAGACCCGGTTTCTAAATAAGGCCACGCTCATGGGCCCAAGTCCAACATGTCTTCAGGAGGGCCTGCCATGGTGGACCTCAAAGTGAGCGGCTTCCTCCCTCCTGCCTCCTCACCCCGAGGCTGTCCCCGGCCTGACCCGACGAGCAGCGCAGCCATGCGTCTGTGTCGTTTCTGGTTTGCCGTGAGAACCCAAACGTGATTGGAAGTGTGGCTCCTGCATAAGGATTGCGTCCCAGGTCTAAAACCAGGCGGCGGGGACAAGACCTGAGGGCCCCTACCCCGGCCCTGCGGGGATTGTCCTGTGGGGGTCGCCCTGTGGGGATCGCAGTGCGGGGGTCACCATGTGGGGATTGCAGTGTGGGGGTCACCATGCGGGGATCGCCGTGTGTGGATTGCAGGTGTGGGGGTCGCCCTGTGGGGATAGCAGTGTGGGGATCACAGGTACAGGGGTCGCCGTGCGGGGATCGCTGTGTGGGGGTCACCGTGCAGGGGTTGCTGTGCGGGGCCCCTGGGCTGGAGTTGCCCTCGGTGTGACGGGGGGCCTTGCAGACAGCAGTCAGGGAACCGACATGCTCTGAGCATCCGAAGGCCAGTGCGGCAGAGCCCCGGGGATGAACTGGAAGGCCAAGGAGAATTAGAGGGGCCACCGGGGCTGTGAGGAAGGACTGGGGCTTTAAACAGGGCCGTGGTGACAGAGAAGAGGCCACTGTGGGCAGGGACAGAGGCTTCGTAGAGAGACCCCCCGGTGGTGACTGGTCAGCACACCCATTGACCAGCTGGTCAGCTGTGGACGTCATGCCCCAACCCCGAGTCACTCTGTAAGAGTGTGGTCACACACGAGGTCACTCATGCTCTGCCTGTGGTCCAACTGGGTTTTGTGGGCCTCTATTTGGTGGGTTTTACTTGCTAGAAAGTGAGTCCGGGGAACCAGCAGTTAGTGTAATGGCTGTGTCGCTGGACTCCCACGTAGTTGACCGCGGTTCGTGTCCTGGACCCAGTGGCTTAAAACTCACGCCGGGCGCGTGTGCATGCGTGCCCAGGATCCCGAGAGGAGAATGGAGGAGAAGGGATTGCGGCGTGACCATCCCCCCTGGGGGGTGATTTCTCG
>NW_006159840.1:6823485-6828833 GCF_000334495.1 Tupaia belangeri chinensis | reverse complement strand
CTCTGTCTGTCTGGCGAGTGCACGCGCCCTATAGCGAAAACCTCTCCAAAAAAAAAAAAGTGAGTCTGAACAGACGGCTGAGGCAGGCACGACTTTCTTGCGGGCCTTGTAACTGGTCCGCTGGGTCTGGTCTCTGTGCATGTCAGCCACTGCTGGGCAGGCCTATCCCCTCCCCTCCCTGCCATGCCTGCATGTCTCTGTCTCTGCCCAGGCTGAGACCACACATTTGGGCCCGGCCCATACACGGTGGTGCTCTGTCTCTCATAGCCTGTTCGTTAATACCTGCCTTTTTATCTCCTCATTCTGTTCAGCCAATCATGACTTTTTAAAGCACAAAAGAAAACAAAGACCTCATGGTGCATGACCCAGCTGCAGAGGGGCGTGTGACCCAGGCCTCCCCGGGCCGCAGGGCACCAGTCCCTGCAATGAGCAGGCCACGTTCAGAGCCAGGAGGGAGGAGAGTGGCCTGCAGAGTTGGGTGCCTGGGGCACTGCCGAGCAGTGGGCAGGGTGGGGGGCCCAGGGTGAGTGGGCAGGGTGAGGGGGCCCAGGGTGAGTGGGCAGGGTGAGGGGGCCCAGGGTGAGTGGGCAGGGTGAGGGGGCCCAGGGTGAGTGGGCAGGGTGAGGGGGCCCAGGGTGAGTGGGCAGGGTGAGGGGGCCCAGGGTGAGTGGGCAGGGTGAGGGGGCCCAGGGTGAGTGGGCAGGGTGAGGGGGCCCAGGGTGAGTGGGCAGGGTGAGGGGGCCCAGGGTGAGTGGGCAGGGTGAGGGGGCCCAGGGTGAGTGGGCAGGGTGAGGGGGCCCAGGGTGAGTGGGCAGGGTGAGGGGGCCCAGGGTGAGTGGGCAGGGTGAGGGGGCCCAGGGTGAGTGGGCAGGGTGAGGGGGCCCAGGGTGAGTGGGCAGGGTGAGGGGGCCCAGGGTGAGTGGGCAGGGTGAGGGGGCCCAGGGTGAGTGGGCAGGGTGAGGGGGCCCAGGGTGAGTGGGCAGGGTGAGGGGGCCCAGGGTGAGTGGGCAGGGTGAGGGGGCCCAGGGTGAGTGGGCAGGGTGGGGGGCCCAGGGCACCGCAGGGCCAGTGAGCGGGGCGGTGACAGTGCTTTCTGAAAACTGAACTGGGGAGAGCCCGCGCTCCAGGCTGCGTGATGTGCCCGGCAGAAGGCGGTCTCGGCAGCCCTCCTGGGGCTCCCTGCTCTCTGTCTGGTCTGTGTGGCTGCATTTGCCAGGAATGAGGTTGGCCCTTCTGTGTCCCAGAGCCCGGGGGCCAGGAGGGCCTGAGCATGCCAGTCTGCTGGCAGCGGTCAGTCAGGGCGGCTGTCTGGTGGCATCCTAGGAACAGGGACACAGCGGAGCACGCCCTGACTGAGAGCACAGAGCTGGGGTAAGCCGAATCTCTGCAGCTGCTCCCACGGAGGGCCACGGTGGCCCGCGGAGTGGCAGCCCTCTGGCTGGCGTGTTCTCTAGACATCTCTGGTCAGTCAGCCCGTGGCCTTGGTGGGACCACTTGAGTCCAGAAAGTGCAGGGGTGCTGCCGCCTCACCCTCTCTCGTGACCCCCTGCGGCCCTCTCCACCACCCTGAGCTGAGCCCCGCACGCCCCACACATGCTGGTCGGGTAACCAGTGCTGCTGCTGCTCAGCCCAGGTAAGTCTGTGCTGTGGCCGATCCCACAGAGCCCCATGGAAACCTGAGGCCATCCCTCATGGAGCCCCATGTAAGCCTGTGTCTGGCCATCCCCTGGAGAGCCCCCATAAGTCTGTGCTGTGGCCATCCCCCGTGTCCGACCCCTGGGCACCTGCTGTGTCTGTGGGTGGCTTATCACAGGAGCCAGAAGAGAATCTGCCATCGGCTCATTTGGACCTGGGCAAGGGGGCCCTCTCCTGCACCCGAGTCTCAGCACCTCCTCTGACCTGCCCTGACCTGGCCTCTCACTGTGGACACACTGTGGAGATAGAGGGTTAGCCCCTCCAGATCCTGCCTCCCCCCAGACCCTGGGGACAGGATCCCAGCATCCTGAGGCCCAGTGACCTCAACCTCTTTCTTGAACCTGTGTAGGCCTCTCATGGTCCGTGCAACCACACGAGGGCCACAGCAGCTGTGTGCGGTCCCTTACCCACCCCCCAGCTCTCACACGAGGGCCACAGCAGCTGTGTGCAGTCCCTCACCTAACCCAGCCCAGCTGTCACACGAGGGCCACAGCAACTGTGTGCAGTCCCTCACCCACCCCCCAGCTATCACTTGAGGGCCACAGCAGCTGCAAGTAGTCTCTCACCTATCACCCAGCTGTCACACAAGGGCCACAGCAGCTGTGTGCAGTCCCCCACCTACCCAGCCCAGCTGTCACACGAGGGCCACAGCAGCAGCGTGCAGTCCCTCGCCCACCCCCCAGCTGTCACACGCATGTGCAGTCAGTCACTGTTCCCTGGACGCGTGCAGGCCTGCAGTGATGACCTCTGCTCCCTGGTGCTGGTGACTGGCCTTGGCCCACCCACAGGAGGGAGTGTGCACGCTCTCGGTCAGCCTTGCTAGAGGTTTGTTCATTTTGTTGGTCTTTTCAAAGAAATAAACACCTTGGCCACCACGGCACAGGTGGGCACCGGTGGGCACCGCTGTGTGTGCCGAGCCTCGGGGGCCCTGGCTCGGGTGCCCTGTCGACTGAGCACACCAGGCGTGCCCGTGAGCACCTGGTCCTGGTCGCTGGACGGCGGGGAGGGCTCAGTGCCCAGCACACCCAGGGGCACTTGCTCTTCCCCTCCCAGCTTTTAAAATCGCGGGTCCTCGTGCTGTCCGTGTTCTCTGTTGTTGCTTGTTTCTGTTGTCTGACCTCTGCGCTGACCTCTGCCCTGACCTGGGCTCTGACCTGGGCTCTGACCTCTGCTCTGACCTCGGCTCTGACCTCTGTGCTGGCCTCGGCTCTGACCTCGGCTCTGACCTCGGTTCTGACCTCGGCTCTGACCTCTGCGCTGACCTCAGTTCTGACCTCGGTCTGACCTCTGCTCTGACCTCGGCTCTGACCTCGGCTCTGGCCTCGGCTCTGACCTCGGCTCTGACCTCGGTTCTGACCTCGGCTCTGACCTCTGCGCTGACCTCAGTTCTGACCTCGGCTCTGACCTCTGTGCTGACCTTGGCTCTGACCTCGGCTCTGACCTTGGTTCTGACCTCTGTTCTGACCTCTCCTCTGACCTTGGTTCTGACCTCTGCTCTGACCTCGGCTCCCCTCCGCCTCCCTCACCCCCTTATTTCTGCCCTCCCCATGTCTGTGGGCAGTGCTGCCTGGCTGCGTGCCCCTCCTGAGCTGCACGAGGTGGGCGCGTGCTCTGCTTGCCCTCCGTTCACCAGTTCTTTCCACAGTCCCGCCGTTCGGCCCCTGAGCCCCCCTCATGGTGACTAGGAGAGGCGAGCCCCTCCTGTGACCCTCACTGGGAGTGTTTTATTTTTCAGATCTAAACTTCCATTTGTTCCTTCTTATTTTTAAAAAGTATTCCATTTCTTTTTCCTTGAATGAGAGAGACAGATTGCGCACAAGAAGTGTCTCCGATGGGCCGTGACACCGTGGCGCCTCGGCCTCAGTGAGACCCAGATCATGGGCACACGTGTGCCTGGTGTGTTCTCAGCCCCAGACGGGAACCCGGAGCCCCCGTGTGAGTCGCTCTCACGCCGCTGAGCCACCACCGGCCCCCTTAGCTGAGGCCGTCGCTTCTTGGCTGAAGCCCCTTTTTCCCATTGGTTTCAACCAATGTACAACTGCTCGTGGAAGCGTTTTACCATGGCCGCTTGGAGCTCCCAGTCAGGCGATGTGACAGCTCTGTCCTCTTGGTTTGGCGTCCATGGCTCGTCTCTACATTCTGTTGGAGAGTTTCCTGGCTCTCGGTGTGTTGGGAGATCCTTTCTTTAATTGAAACCTGGGCTTTGGGGACCACGTCACAAGTCTGGCCGTGGTTCCCGTCCCTGCTCCAGCAGGCCTGACCCAACAAGATGACTCCAGGCCTGCCCTCGGGAGGTGGGTGCACTGCCTTCTCCATGGGACAGAGCTGAGTTGTCCCTGCCCACAGGGCGGGCACGGTCCCACGTGGCCTCCACGAATGGGGCAGCCCTTGTCCCCTCTGGGCAGCGGTGGAAGTCCCCACTGTCCCCTGTGAGGGTGCCAGTGCCTCATTACAGAATGGCGAGGACTGTAAGCGCTGGCACGGGCAGGACGGGGCCGCAGTTTCCCGTGACGTCTGGCAGAGAGGGCCATGTGGGACAGGTGTTCTGGCCCGTCCCTGGTCCTTCAGCCGGGAGCAGGCTTGGTGGGACTTCTCGTGGTTTCTGTGTGCCCCCATTGGCGTTTCTAGGTTGCTGGTTTCTCCAGCTCTGGGTCTGGGAGGGACGAGGCAATGATGAAGCCCAGGCGAGTCACCAGTCGTTCCTCGGGTCCTGGGGTCCGTGGCATCTTCCTCTCCCCCTTCTGGAGGGTTCTTCCAGGAAATGTACCAGGGTTTGGGTTGGTCTTAGCGGGAGGAACCAGGAAATGGATCCTTATCCCATCTTCCCGGAAGGAGGATCAGCCATGCATGTCCTCTGGGATGTGATAATGACAGGAGACAGTGTTGGGGCACACAGACACACGCACACACGTGTACACATACTCCACACACAGACACATACAGACACACATGCATGTGTGCACATACACCCACCATCCTTGCACACACACAGGTGCATGCGTCCTGTGTTCACCATTTTATAAGAAGTGTGTAAAGAATTGGGACCAGCAGATGGCGTAATGGTTATGTCGCTGGGCTCCCACGTCGTCGACCATGGTTTGAGCCCTGGACCCAGCTGCTTAAAACCCATGCCAGGTGCGTGTGCATGCCCAAGAATGGAGAAGTGATTGTGGCATGGCCATCCGCCGAGGGGTGATTTCTTGCTTTCTGTCTCTTCAGCGAGTGCACGTGCTGTATAGCAAAAACGCTCTAAAAAGGAAGAGTGCAGGAGAAGGGCTATGTACGGAGGACACACATAGTGCTGAAGAAATGTGGAGGGCGCACTGCGGGTGGCACCAACTCGGAGCCACGGCACGCTGCAGGCACGGTGGTGCCTTGCGCTCTTCTGATTCGAAGTAAGGCCTCGTGTAAAGGCACGGTCGAACCAAATGGCTCCGCTGTCCGGAGGTTTAAGGAACACGTTCTTTAATTGACATGCCCAGGTTTTAGAGGCGTAAGCCAGGGTGCCGTCAGCTAAGGAAAACGCACACTGTGTGGGCTTTGAGAGAGCAATGTGACCGCTGAGGCTGCACTGGAAGTCTGGCATATCTCTTACCCCGAAGGCTCCGTTTCAGTACTAGACTGTGGCATGCAAAAAGGGACGCCTCTTCCGA
>NW_006159840.1:6814454-6823206 GCF_000334495.1 Tupaia belangeri chinensis | reverse complement strand
CCGATGTTTAAAGACGTCCTGCCATTTGGAAAATCACCCACGTTCTGTAACGACGTGGACCTTTCAGCCCGCGTTTGTTCTGTGCCGTGATGAGCCAGAGGCAGAAGCAAAACTGAAGTGTTTATTTGAGAAGTTCTTCTTTATGGTAATTAAATCTTCCCCGGAGAAAAGAAGGTGCATCGTGGACCTATAGACCCGAGAGAGAGCCGGGCCTAGGAAGATTAAAGGGCTGAGGCTGCACCGGATTGAATTTCACTCCTCTTTCCTGCGGTTGTTACTGACAGTCACTAATCCGCTCACCCACCCGCATCAGGCTCCTGCCCGGTCTCATCGGAGATTCTGTTATGAGAAAAGACGCGGAAGGAAGAGCAGTGATTAGAAGCAGGATGATCGGAGATGAAGGCAAAGCACAGAGCAGTTGTTTGAGCTTCCCTCTCTGCTGTCCTGTCGGGGATTTACCTGAGGACACTCCTGTCTTCACGGCCTCTGACCCCGCTGTCCCCTTCACAAAGTAACGGCCCGGAGCGTTCGCACCCAGCTCCCAGCGCACCACACGTTACCCCACCCCGAGCACAACGGCCGGGCGGGGAGCAGAGGAAGAGGTGTTCCTGCCCATGTTAGAGGTAGGTAGGAAGCAGACACGCCGAGGCTGAGGGGCCCAAGGGGAGCAGGGAGTAGCTGCAGCCTCCGAGTCGCTGCCCAGGCCCGAGGTTTCTGGCCGAGGGAGGCGCTGTCTTGCTCGCGGTTTTCTTCCTACTCAAGAGAGGCAGAGAGAGAGCAAAGCCGAGAAATCACCCCAGGGGATGGCCACCCCACGATCCTTCTCCGCCATCCTCCTCCTGGGACTTCGGGCACGCGTGCACATGTGCACCCAGCAAAGCCAGCACATCAGATCCACTGCCTGGCCTAACCACCACGCCTGGCATGTCCGTGCCGTGGGCTCTCCTGTGAAGCTGTGGTCTTAGCTGCGTGCTGGCTTCCCTGGAAGGGGAGAGGCAACGAGGACGGAGTGTTTGTTTAGACTGGAATTCTTTTTAACCCTGAATTCTTTTCAAGCTACTGATGAAGGGGATTATTTACTTAATCTTTTGAGAGGTGGAAGTGCTCTTCTGGGACCCAGGGTGTAACGTTGAAGGCCGTCTCATTCTGCTTTTGAATCAGGTGCACGCCTATTCTGCTTCCAACTGCACGAGGCCGTAATGACAAAAGTGAGCCGAGTTAAATCAGGTATTTTTCTCAGATCCAATAAAAAACGCAAACATTTTAATGGACTAAATAAACATTTCGGTGTAGATATATATTTAATTTTATTAGAGAATATTTTTATCTCTCCTATGGTTGTACAATATTAGGAAGAAAAACTCTAAACAAAACAAGTAATAGCAATGGGGTAGTAGAGACAACATGTCGGTGTGTTTTTGATCATTTCTCAATCAGCTTCTCAGTCTGATCGCTTTCCATCTCTTTGCAATTGCTCTTTTATAATTACCCTTTATCTTTATTCTATGTTTCAATTGTTTTCTTGCATAATTTAAAATTTGCCCAGGCATTTACTCGTTTAAACACAAGCCAAGATATTACGGTTCTTCCGCGCCCTCCCCGCCTCCGTCTGTCTGTGATGGGTTGTCCTCGCACTTCTCTAGGTGGTTCTCCGACCGTCCAGTGGATGGAGGGGCTGCTCTCATCGAGGAAAATGCTGTGTTCTGGGAACACCTTCTCTTAGTCCCGAAAGGTCTCGACCCTTCCTGCTACCGTTCTCTTGCTGTCTGGTGACAGCCCTGGCTGTTCCAGCCCTGACTGTCCCCGCCAGCTGTGTGGTTGTGGGGACGTGGTCTCTCCGACTGCATGGAGGGCTAGCACCCTCGGATCTGACCGAGGTCATTGTGTCAGGGTTGTCACCGAGTGTCATCCTTCACCCACTAACTGCCCCTGGGCAACTTTCACTCTCCACTTGTCTGGGTAATGTTCTTAGAGAAGAACGTCTCTCTTAGAGATATCTTGGAGTTTGTTTTACTTAGGGGCAACAGCACGTCTAAACTGAATTTTCCTGTGGCTACCACCCCACTCCTGATCATTCGTTTAAAACGTCACACGTGGGGGCCAGCAGATGCGTAGGGTTACGACGCTGGACTCCCGCATCGTTGACTGCAGTTTGAGTCATGGCCCCCATGGTTTAAAACGCACTCGAGGTACGTGTGTGTGTGCGCGCCCAAAAGCCCTGAGAGGAGAATGGAGAAGGAATTGCAGTGTGGCCATCCGGCCGGGGGGTGATTTCTCACTTTCTGTCTCTCTGTCTCTCTCTTCTCTCTGATGAGCGCACATGCCCTGTAGCAAAAATCTCCCTTAAAGGAAACAAAAACAAAGAAATCTTTGCACAGGAAGCGAGGGCTCCTGCAGAGTGGGTGCCGTGAGGCCCGATCCCGGCTTACAGACGGCGTCTTTCCCGTGTCCTCCCGTGGTGGGAGGGGCGTGGGAGTCGCCAGGGCCTGTTTTACAGGGCTGTGAGCCCCAGAGGCTTTGCCCTTGTGACCTAATCTCCTCCCAAAGGCCCAGCACCCTCACTTGGGAGGTGAGTTACAGCACGTCTACTCGGGGCACACCAACGTCCGTCTGAGCGGAGCCACGGAGATGCCACATAGAAGCCGATTTTGCACCCAGCAGCATAGCTGACCTCCCGGTGCCCTCTGGGTAGTTGAACCCACTCCAGTCTGTCGGGGCGTCCCGTCCGGACCGCGTCGCCTACCAGGAAGTACGAGGATGTGTCTTCTCCTTTCTGAACCTCAAGTCACTGTTGTCCTTTCTCTGTTCTCGTCTCTTCTCTCTCTTTTCTCCCTTCCTTCTTTGTGTTCTTTCTTTTCTCGTTGTTGGTTTCATTGCTTCGGGAAGGACCTTGTACTGTTGCATAGGCCACGGGCACGTTTGCTTGTGATTTTCAAAGGTCTCCGCCGAACGTGCCGTTGTCTGAATACTGTGGGAGCCTAGGCTTTACCAAGGGGAGGGAGTTTTCTCCCACTCCCAGTTTTCCGGAAGAGTTTTAGCAGAGGAGGTGATATCTCAGGTTTGCCTTCCATAAAGGAGAATGGAGAAGGAATTGCAGTGTGGCCATCCGGCCGGGGGGTGATTTCTCACTTTCTGTCTCTCTGTCTCTCTCTTCTCTCTGATGAGCGCACATGCCCTGTAGCAAAAATCTCCCTTAAAGGAAACAAAAACAAAGAAATCTTTGCACAGGAAGCGAGGGCTCCTGCAGAGTGGGTGCCGTGAGGCCCGATCCCGGCTTACAGACGGCGTCTTTCCCGTGTCCTCCCGTGGTGGGAGGGGCGTGGGAGTCGCCAGGGCCTGTTTTACAGGGCTGTGAGCCCCAGAGGCTTTGCCCTTGTGACCTAATCTCCTCCCAAAGGCCCAGCACCCTCACTTGGGAGGTGAGTTACAGCACGTCTACTCGGGGCACACCAACGTCCGTCTGAGCGGAGCCACGGAGATGCCACATAGAAGCCGATTTTGCACCCAGCAGCATAGCTGACCTCCCGGTGCCCTCTGGGTAGTTGAACCCACTCCAGTCTGTCGGGGCGTCCCGTCCGGACCGCGTCGCCTACCAGGAAGTACGAGGATGTGTCTTCTCCTTTCTGAACCTCAAGTCACTGTTGTCCTTTCTCTGTTCTCGTCTCTTCTCTCTCTTTTCTCCCTTCCTTCTTTGTGTTCTTTCTTTTCTCGTTGTTGGTTTCATTGCTTCGGGAAGGACCTTGTACTGTTGCATAGGCCACGGGCACGTTTGCTTGTGATTTTCAAAGGTCTCCGCCGAACGTGCCGTTGTCTGAATACTGTGGGAGCCTAGGCTTTACCAAGGGGAGGGAGTTTTCTCCCACTCCCAGTTTTCCGGAAGAGTTTTAGCAGAGGAGGTGATATCTCAGGTTTGCCTTCCATAAAATCTGCTCTGGCCAGGGAGGACTGCGGCAAGAGCCCAGTATGAGCCAATGGCGGCTCGCGTCCGACCACCGTGGAGACACGGGCATGAGCGAGCATGAGAAACGCTTCCCCAAGTTTATGGGACCTGGTGCTGCTGCGTTTGTGCGAGCAGGCAGAGAGGCTTCCGTATCGGATGGATGCTCTTCGTTTAGTTGGAGAAGACCGGAGAGATGTGGACCTCGGACACGTTGGAACTGACCGTCTCGGAAACGAGCGGGAGGTGGAGCCGACGGGCACAGCGCTCGGGGACAGCCAGCCGTCTGCGGCCGTCCGGAGCTGACCATCGGCGGGAGCTGGTTGAGTCAGCCCCAGCGGTGTGCACCTGACCATTCTCCATGTTCCAGGAACAAAGAGACAAAATCAGAAGCAATAGTCAAACAGCTCTATTGCAAGAAAGCAAATAACTTCACTTAAAAATAGGGAGGGGGCGGGCCCCATGGCCTGGTGATTGCGGGAGCCGGATCTCACCGGCCATTGTTGGAATCCCACCCCGCGTTAAACACATGGCGGGCTCACGTACGCGCGTGCCTCAGCTCTCCGCAGGATGGAGAAACACGGGAGAGTGAAGCACGACTGCCCCGTTGAGGGGCTCCCCCACCCCGTCTCCCTCCTATCTCTGGGAAGGGCACACGGCCCCTGGCAATGAGGAAGGAAAGGAAAACGGGCAAAGCGCTGAGCAGATGTTTCTCGAAGGACATACGGACGGCTCAGGGCGCAGAGAATGCTCTCCTCGCTCATCAGGAAGCGCACGTGGAGCCGCGTGAGAGCAGCCCTGGTCCAGCAGTGGTGCTGCGGGTGTGGAGGGAGGGAGCCCTCCTAACTGCTCACTGTGGAAGACGGCACGGAGGCTCGCTAAACAAGCACCGTGTGAGCCGGCAGTCTGACCACCGGGGAGGCAGCCCAGGGAAACCAGAGCCAGCACCACAGAGACGCCTGCAGCCCCTGCACGTGCAGCAGGACCCAGATCGTCAAGGCGACAGCCGCCTCCCTCCGAGCGTGACCGCATGAAGAGCGAGTGGCAGCACACAGGGGACGGTATTCTGCCTTTCAAAGCAGGGCAGCCTGCCCCTCGCGCCCACGTGGATAAACGGGCGGACGTGATGATGAGCGAGATTAGGCAGGCACCGGTCGGCAAGGACCACACTCTCCCAGTGCGGGCAGCCTGGAGGCGGCGCTCAGGAGTGGGGAACAGCCTTGTATTTATGAGAACTGGGGTGGGTGTCTGAGTGAGGGCGGAGACGGAGAGGTCGTCAAAGGTGACAAAGCTTCAGTTAAAGTCCAAGAGCCCTTCTACCCAGCATGGTGACGCGAGTTAGGAGCAACGTATTTTATTGCTGAGAGTTTGAGTCTCACCACAACAAAAAAGTGATGTGTACATACGTGAGTTAGTCCAGTGTAGCCAACAGCGCAAATGCAGTCAGAGCAACATGGCATGCATGACGATGCACATTTCCGTTAGAAAGAAACAAACGCAGAAGCGAGTCAGAGACGCAGTGGGGAAAGTCGTCATGACGAAGGAAGCAGACAGGACTGCCGGGCAGAAGAGCTTCTGTGGGTGGGGCCTGGCGTGAGGTCACGAATCACTGCACCGCGCCTCCATGCCCAGGTGGGTCACTGACTGTAACCTGCTCAGTTTCAGTAGGAAACAGGAGCTGATGTGTTCTCAGTACAGAACTTGCAAACCCACGCAGCGACACGATAAACAGGACGGGAGAGACCGAGCCAGGGAGGCAAGAACACGCTTTACCTTCCGAGCGCTCGCCGGGCCCGGCGGGACAAGTGTACTGTCCACAGCCTGTAGTTCCCTGGCAGAGCTTGGAGTGTGCAGGCCACCCACTGAAAATAGCGGGAGTTTGGGAAAATCACGTCCAAGACCGTGGAAATTTTGTGATCAGAGCACAAATCAAAACAGTAGCAATTTTTTCCGTTAGTTTATTTTTGCTATAGGGCGTGTGCACTCACCAGAGAGAGACAGAGAGAGGGGAGGTGGGAAGGCACGAGGAGGTGGCCATGCCGCAGGCCCTTCCCCTCCATCTCCACATGGAATTTGGGGCGCACACCCGTGTAGACCATTGACTCGGCCCTGTGGGACCCAATGCCTTGTGTTCTCAGTACAGAACTTGCAAACCCACGCAGCGACACGATAAACAGGACGGGAGAGACCGAGCCAGGGAGGCAAGAACACGCTTTACCTTCCGAGCGCTCGCCGGGCCCGGCGGGACAAGTGTACTGTCCACAGCCTGTAGTTCCCTGGCAGAGCTTGGAGTGTGCAGGCCACCCACTGAAAATAGCGGGAGTTTGGGAAAATCACGTCCAAGACCGTGGAAATTTTGTGATCAGAGCACAAATCAAAACAGTAGCAATTTTTTCCGTTAGTTTATTTTTGCTATAGGGCGTGTGCACTCACCAGAGAGAGACAGAGAGAGGGGAGGTGGGAAGGCACGAGGAGGTGGCCATGCCGCAGGCCCTTCCCCTCCATCTCCACATGGAATTTGGGGCGCACACGCGTGTAGACCATGGACTCGACCCTGTGGGACCCAATGCCTTAACCTGCATGCTACCTGCTGGCCCCAAACAGTAGCAATCTTGACGTAAAATCTTTGCCTAGAAAAAAAGTGGCACGTATTAGCTGAGACGTGCCACGGTGTGAAAAGGAAGGGGAGGGCGGCTCGCGACAGGACAGTGGGGAGCACTGAGGGCCGCCCAGGGCGCAGAGGCAGGGGCCAGCGCGGAGGTGTGGCCTGCTCTGTGCTGGCCCCTCTGTGCAAAGATCCCGGAGAACTGTGCAGTGTAGACGCCTCCCAGACTGGATGCGGCCAGGCAGGACCAGGAGTCTCACAGGGTCACACAGCGTGCTCTTGTGTGTCACACTGTGCCCACCCGTGCCAGTCCCGTGTGCTACAAGTGGCAATTCGAAATGTTCATGCAGAGGAGAGTGCACCCGCCAGGGCACCTTTCACGTGGCCCTCGTGTCTCTGAGCCGCGTCTTTACAGGTGCGTGTTATAAAAGGTGCCCTGCAGCTGGGCCAGCAGGTGGTGTGGTGGTCAAGACGCTGGATGCACATGGCTGACCACAGTTCGAGCACCGGAGCTGGCGGTTTCAGGAACACGCATGTACGTGCGTGCCCAGAATCCCTTGTCTCTGTCTCTCTGTCCCCAGTGAGTGCAGGTGCCCTATGGCAAAACTCCCTGTGGCAAACCACACTGCACCTCATGGGTCAGATGTGAATGTCGCGCTGGGCCTCAGTGCGCCAGGTGTGAGGCTGGAGACGCCTGCTCCCCACGGATGCTTCCGGAAGGGGCTGACCTTGCACCACCTCGGCTGCAGACTATGTTATTAACACCTGGCTTTTCCGTGTTTTATTTTAAGGTTTCTTGTAAGTGAGAGGGCTATTTTCAATTCGTGGTTATTTAGGATCTGGTTGAATTCGCCTAGTTAGTGGGGGCTGGGGGCAGCTCTCTTCCGGATATAGCACTCCCCTCTGCATGGCAGGGGGAGGCCGCACCTCCTCGGTGGCGGGGCCAGGCCGCACCTCCTCGGCTGCCTGGGGGCACTGGGAGCTGGCCTGTCCCTGCAAGATGGGGAGGTGTCCAGGGGCACCACGCTCTGGAGACGGCGGCTGGAGCCTGGCTGGTCCTCTCGTGGATGTCGCCGGGGAGAGCAGGCACCTAGCCCGGCCTTCGTCGGCCACATTCGTGCTCTCAGAGTCTCTGCCCTTCTCTTGCCTTGTGTCTTCCATGAGTGGAAAAAGTCAGGCCAGAAAGTAGCAAGGGGCACGAGAGGGTACTGAGTCGCAGGAGTGATGTGGGCACCGTGGCTGGTCCCGGTGGGCGCGGCTTTGCGCTCTGAATACTCTGGATCTTTACTCTCGCGTGTAGGTAACCCTTATCTTCTTTCTTCTCCCTCTCCCCACCCCTCCTTCTTCTTCTCCTTCTTTCTTCTTCTTTGAAGAAAATTTTGAGCAACCAAGAGGAAGACTCATGAAGAAAAGGACATGCTCCCCGTGAGCGCAGTTGGGGGTGGCCTGGGGCCGGGCTGCTGTGGCCGTGCCTGCGGACGGAACTTGCCGGCTCCCTGACTCCTGTGGCCACGCGGCAGTGGGTTCTGTGCTTAGCAGTGAAGCTGATATGTTTGTCCTCTGAATTAAAATAGCCTCGGCTGTTGTTAACTGAGCCCGTGTGTGGGCGACGTCGATCCACACCACGCTCTCCCTCCCATGGAGACGCTGCCCTCGAATGTGACGGGGGGCAACACGAAGGCCATTACCCTTGGAGACTGTCCAGTTGTTCCCATAGTAACATGACTGGGAGGGCTGGGATCGATATGTGTAGTCACTGGCACCCACGTGGCACAGGCCTCCCGGGGTAACGGAGCTGGACGTTGTGCCCACGTGAACGTGACCCTGCGTTGTCCTGGCGAGGTGAGGGCCCAGGTTGGAAAATGACTATGGGAACTGACGCTCAGACGCAGCCGTGTGGGGACTCAGACCCGCCGGGCCGAGTGCACCCGCCCTGTCTCTTTTCTCCATAAAAGACCGTGGCTGCCAGAGGCTCTGTAATCACTCAGTGGGACCCGTAAGGAAGGTCGGGTGTTGGAGAGGACAGTGCGTGGGGACCGGAGGCTCTGTAATCACGCAGTGGGGACCCGTAAGGCGTGGGGACTGGAGGCTCTGTAATCACGCAGTGGGGACCCGTAAGGAAGGCCGGGTGTCGGAGAGGACAGTGCGTGGGGACCGGAGGCTCTGTAGTCACGCAGTGGGGCCCCGGAAGGAGGGGCGGGGGTCGGGGG
>NW_006159840.1:6809036-6814384 GCF_000334495.1 Tupaia belangeri chinensis | reverse complement strand
TCAGTGAGGCCCGTAAGGAAGGTCGGGTGTTGGAGAGGACAGTGCGTGGGGACCGGAGGCTCTGTAATCACGCAGTGGGGACCCGTAAGGAAGGTCGGGTGTCGGAGAGGACAGTGCGTGGGGACCGGAGGCTCTGTAATCATTCAGTGAGACCCGTAAGGAAGGTCGGGTGTTGGAGAGGACAGTGCGTGGGGACCGGAGGCTCTGTAATCACGCAGTGGGGACCCGTAAGGAAGGTCGGGTGTTGGAGAGGACAGTGCGTGGGGAGAAGTACCCAGTGAGCCTGGGAGAGAGCTGGAGGATTGGGACGTGCCGGCTTTGGGAGCCAGCGCGGACACGGCAGGGGCGGCCTGAGCACCACCACCCAGAGCACAGGACGTGCTCGGCACACAGTTTAGGCAATGAGATCTCACGTGGCTCTCATGAAAATGGAAATGAAGAAACCATCTTTATAAAAAATCCCGTACAATCCCGAGTGGCTTCTGAGAGATCGTTTTGGAAAGGACGCAAACACGGCTGGTGAAAACAGAAAGGCAAGCGTCCCTCATGGCGTCCGGAAGGGTGAGCCCCACCTAGGGGACCGGTGCTCCATGCTCGGGTGAGCACGTGTGACGTCTTCTGTGGTGCTGTTGTGGGCTCGCACCGTCTCACGTGCGGCGAGCAGTGTGGCGTGCTTGTCTGCGTGCAGGAAGTGGGGAGGCTGCAGCTCCCAGAGTCCCTGGAGGCCTCTCACGGGTGCAGAGCTGGCTAGGGTAGCGCGGGGTCTCAGTAGACCTGCTCCACGGCCCTAGTGGGTGTGTTTCCAGGCCCACAGGGGAACAGTGGCAAAGAGAGCAGAACTTTGAGTGTCAGCAGCATGGGTTCCAGTCCTCCACATGCCCTCCCAAACCCTGGTCTCCAGGCCACCCCTCCCTGACCAACCATTCCTTGTCCCTGAACTCTTCTCTCAGGATAACTTTTGCTTTATTTTTATTTTATTTTATTTTTTAGAGATTTTTGCTGTAAGGCACATGTGCTCACTGGAGCAGACAGAGAGCCAGAAATCCCCCCCAGGGGGATGGCCACATCTCAATCCCTTCTCCTTCATTCTCCTCTCGGGATTTTTGGGCATGTACACACATGCGCCTGGTATGAGTTTCAACGTGCCAGGTCCAGGACTGGAACCGCAGCTGGCCATGTGGGAGTCCAGAGCCTTCACCACTATACCACTTGCTGGCCCCTCCTTCTATGATCTGATGCTCCAAGAGCCTGCTGCCTCCCTGCGCCCCTCGAATGGAAGCTTTTGCTCTCTCGTTGTACCTATACTGGAGTACCGGGTCACCCACATGGTCGGACCCTGCTCTGGGAGCCGGAACCCTGTGCTGCTTCATGTCCTGTGCTGTCTGGCTGAGCCCCCCTCGGTTGCTCACAGTGGCTGGCTGCTCACGGTGGCGTCGCGTGGTGTGCCTGTTCCTGCCTCGCCTCGCTGGCTAGCATGCTAGGGCCGACATCCACGTGGGAACCCATCAGACCGCTCGGCCCCTCTGCCTCCTCTCAGTGACCTCTCCTTCCGCTCCCAGTTACCCTCCCAGAAACGGCATTTCGTCTCATCCACAGACTCGGCCAGCGTGCCCTCGATCTCCCTTGCTGTGCCTCCAGCTGGGAGGTCACCGAAGCCACGTTGCAGGTGCCTGCCCTGTCCCAGACCTCCTGTCCACCGACAGGTGCACCCGGCTGTCCGCCAGCCCCTCCTGCCACCGTTCCCTACCCTGTCCAGCAGACTCAGCCTTCTCCATTCTCCGTCAGCCTTTCAATTCTGGGCAAACGCACCGGAAGAAGTCAAGCCTTCCTGTTCTCTAGGCTCAGTCTGAGTCCTGAAAACCCCTGGAAACACAGCCTGGGCAGACCATTCCCTTCGGGGAGCATGGTGCCCGCCTCAGCGAGCCTGCGCCACGTCCCTCTGTGCCCGCGGTGCCCTGTGATAGGACGGGATCCGCACGGCCGTGTGGGCTCTGGCTCCTCTACTCACAGGGCTGCAGGGCTGGCCTCCGTGCCTTCTCAGAGACAGGTTTAGGTGGTGCAGAGAGGCAGTTGTATTTCCTTCGGTTCTGCTTCTCTGGGCAACCCCACTCTGTCCTGACTTTCCACACCGCCCCATCGCTCCAGCCTACCCCATCCAGCCAGGATTCTTCCCAGCGTGGGACCTCACTTCCCACCCTGCGAGCACCAACCCATGGCTCAGAAACGGCCTCGAGGCCTCTCCGTGGACCCGGAGGCTCATCCTATGCGTTCTTCCCATCTAGACTTTCGGGAAGAATCTACCTCTTATTCAGCGCAGTCAGGAATTCACCTGAATGTTGAATATCTATTTCTTTTGTGTCTCAGTCGTGAGGATCTGGGAGATACAACCTCGAGCTTGGTGGCCGTGTGTCCGGGGGGGGTCCTGCCCTGGCCAGTCTGCCACCAGAGTAAACGCCTGTTGTCTTTTCTATGTCTCTGGCTGTCTTTGGTCTATTTAAGGTGTTGGGGTGTCCTAGAGTGGATAGGAAGGAGTCTTTCTTTTCTCTTTCTTTTTTTCTTTACCATTTCCCTAGGCAATATTACCATCTCTTTGGTATCTCAGGATTAAGTTATTTGTAAGTCATAAGTAAAACAGGTTGCATGCCCCACCATACCTGTACTTGATGAAGGACATCCCGACTGGATAACCGTCCTCAGCACGGGGCAGTTCCTGCCTAAGCAACGCTGAGAGGTTTAACTCTGCCGAAAGGAACGTAAACGCTCATGCAAATCTTCCAGCGCGCCCTAGGTTCAGATGTAAACCGTGAACTTTTCTTACGATGCTCAGCATGCAACGAGGCCCAGAACTCGTTACTGCTGTTGGAGAACAGGTAACACAACCTTGCCGTGCACCCGTAACTGCATGTCGCTCGCGTTACCACCGATACCCTCGGGTTCTGTACGGTGAAGGTGGGTGGCGCTCGTGTGTGACCGTACACGTCAGTGACTCCATGTGAACACAAGGGTAGTGGGAACCAGCTAATGTGGCAAGCCTCCCCCACTGCTCTGCATGGCTTTGCAGAGCCCACAGTAGTTCATGCGTGCTAGAGGAAGGGGTCTGAGCATGGACAGAGGGGACGATGACTCTTGTCCCTGTGGTGGGACACTTGGATGTGCATGGACCTGTTCTCAGCTCAGGTGCACCGAGCTTGCCTCCACGGTGGCCAGACCTCAGGGCCGTACCTCGCACCTTACAGCGTCGGCCTTCCGGGTTCTTGTTTCTGTTTTCTTAATTTATGAATTTTCCATGGGAGAGAGACAGAGACAGAGAGAGACAGAGAGAGACAGGCCCCCACACAGGGTCCTCACTCCGCGGTCCACCCCCAGGTCCAGCCACCTGAGTCATGGCTGTACACATGTGTGCCCAGTGTGCCCAGGCCCTTCCTAGGACACGAACACAAGACCTTCCTCATGTGGGTCCAACCCCTGCACCCTGCCGGGCCCCTTTCTTCCCGAGAGAGTTCGAGATCCCTGGGTCCCGAGCAATGTGGTGGCGGCGGTAACGCGGGCTGCAAGGTGGACGCGGCATCCTGCGTAACTGCTCTGAGGTCATTTCCTGTGCCCGAGCTGGGGGCCTTCACGGCACAGGACTCTGCTTCCTGGGTCCAGGGCAATATTGGACCAAGGATGCCCCCATGAGCTGACGGGGGTGGGGTGTGGAGCAGGGCACAGAGCCATCGGGGTGCCTGGGAGCACATGGGGGAGCCTCAGCCCACTGGGGCCGGCGAGGGCATCCAGGTGATGTGTGTCTGAGCCCCGAGCGATGAGAGAAGGTGGCGTGAGGGGAGCAGGCGTAAGCAGGAGTTCTGCGCTTTCCGGGGTGCCCCTGCAGTGGGGAAGCGCAGGGTGAGGGTGAGGGCCGGGGGAGTGAGCAGCGAGCAGCCTCTGAGCAGGACCTGACTGAGGGATTTGAGCCGAGCAGGGGTTTGGGCTTTCCCTGAGGATTAGGGGTCCTGGAGGACTCCGAGATTTTTCACGTCAGGTCAGTGCAGCTGTGCGGGTGCACAGTGATCCTGGGGTGTCCCCTCGTCAGGTCTGTGCGGGTGCACAGTGATCCTGGGGTGTCCCCACGTCAGGTCAGTGAGGGTGCACAGTGATCCTGGGGTGTCCCCTCGTCAGGTCTGTGCAGGTGCACAGTGAGCCTGGGGTGTCCCCACGTCAGGTCGGTGCGGGTGCACAGTGAGCCTGGGGTGTCCCCACGTCAGGTCAGTGAGGGTGCACAGTGAGCCTGGGGTGTCCCCTCGTCAGGTCTGTGCGGGTGCACAGTGAGCCTGGGGTGTCCCCACGTCAGGTCGGTGCGGGTGCACAGTGATCCTGGGTGTCCCCATGTCAGGTCGGTGCGGGTGCACAGTGAGCCTGGGGTGTCCCCACGTCAGGTCGGTACGAGTGCACAGTGAGCCTGGGGTGTCCCCACGTCAGGTCAGTGAGGGTGCACAGTGATCCTGGGGTGTCCCCACGGCAGGTCAGTGCGGGTGCACAGTGAGCCTGGGGTGTCCCCACGTCAGGTCGGTACGAGTGCACAGTGAGCCTGGGGTGTCCCCACGTCAGGTCTGTGTAGGTGCACCATGAGTGTGGGACGTTTCCACATCAGGTCGTCGTGGGTGTGCCGTGAACTTAGGGTGACATGCAGAGGCAGGAATGGGAGATCTGGGCACGGTCTCCAAATCAGGAGAGGAGGCAGGTGCACGGGCCCGGAAGCCTCACAGGGGCAGTGAGGGCGGGTCCTGCACACGCTGGGAGACTGTCAGTGCGGGCTCAGACGGAAAGACAGCTCTCCCAGCTGCTAACAAGCCAGACATAACCCCTCGGGGACTCTGCTGCGGTGGAAGGCCCTGAGGACGGTGAGTGGGAGGCTATCCGACCGCAGGGAAGTCTCTACCACCGCAGGCCCAGGGCTGCCCTCAGGCCACCTGACTCCTGCCCCTCTGGGACGCTGGTCCCTTCAGCCTGAGAGGCAGCACTGGCTTCTGTTTGCGTCACATGGTCTGCAAGCAAAATTCCTTTGCAAAGCTCAGTCTCCAGTCCACATGGCACAAAACAGGTTCACCCACGCCTGGCTGCCGTGCACGGTGCCATCTCTGTGGTTCAGGCCGTGACTGAGTGTACGAGGATGAGGACGGTGGAGGGGCTCAACCCGGGTGGGAAGAGGCTCCGGCCCCTTCACTCGGCATGCCAGGCCAGCGCTTCGGCTGATGCTCGGACAGGGACGTTTCTGACTGTCCTTCACTGGCGTGCTCCCAGACTGCGGCCACCAGTGAAGGCGCTCTCTGGCCGCACAGAACACCGCACGGGCTGGACCCGGTCCCCAG
>NW_006159840.1:6796625-6808261 GCF_000334495.1 Tupaia belangeri chinensis | reverse complement strand
TAGGTCGGTGCGGGGGCACAGTGAGCCTGGGGTGTCCCCTCGTCAGGTCAGTGCGGGTGCACAGTGAGCCTGGGGTGTCCCCTCGTCAGGTCTGTGCGGGTGCACAGTGAGCCTGGGGTGTCCCCACGTCAGGTCGGTGCGGGTGGACAGTGATCCTGGGGTGTCCCCACGTCAGGTCAGTGAGGGTGCACAGTGAGCCTGGGGTGTCCCCACGTCAGGTCGGTACGAGTGCACAGTGAGCCTGGGGTGTCCCCACGTCAGGTCTGTGTAGGTGCACCATGAGTGTGGGACGTTTCCACATCAGGTCGTCGTGGGTGTGCCGTGAACTTAGGGTGACATGCAGAGGCAGGAATGGGAGATCTGGGCACGGTCTCCAAATCAGGAGAGGAGGCAGGTGCACGGGCCCGGAAGCCTCACAGGGGCAGTGAGGGCGGGTCCTGCACACGCTGGGAGACTGTCAGTGCGGGCTCAGACGGAAAGACAGCTCTCCCAGCTGCTAACAAGCAAGACATAACCCCTCGGGGACTCTGCTGCGGTGGAAGGCCCTGAGGACGGTGAGTGGGAGGCTATCCGACCGCAGGGAAGTCTCTACCACCGCAGGCCCAGGGCTGCCCTCAGGCCACCTGACTCCTGCCCCTCTGGGACGCTGGTCCCTTCAGCCTGAGAGGCAGCGACGCTGGTCCCTTCAGCCTGAGAGGCAGCACTGGCTTCTGTTTGCGTCACATGGTCTGCAAGCAAAATTCCTTTGCAAAGCTCAGTCTCCAGTCCACATGGCACAGACTCGGCCTGGGGTCAGGTGGCATTTGGATCTCCAGGGCCTTCAGGGAGACCGCGGGCGGTGAGCCGTGGTGACGATGTCCGGTCTCGGCTAAACATGATCACCCACTCCTGGCTACCGTGCACGGTGCCATCTCTGTGGTTCAGGCCGTGACTGAGTGTACGAGGATGAGGACGGTGGAGGGGCTCAACCCGGGTGGGAAGAGGCTCCGGCCCCTTCACTCGGCATGCCAGGCCAGCGCTTCGGCTGATGCTCGGACAGGGACGTTTCTGACTGTCCTTCACTGGCGTGCTCCCAGACTGCGGCCACCAGTGAAGGCGCTCTCTGGCCGCACAGAACACCGCACGGGCTGGACCCGGTCCCACGTGGACGGGCCAGAGCCCCAGCAGCTGGGCACACCGTGCTCACAGGGCCCACAGGTGTAATCGGCGGTCGGGCACTGCCAGGGTGGAGTGTTTAACTGCCCCACTGGTGACTCTCTAATCATCCCAAGGCTGCCTAGATGTCTCATGGGCAGCTCGGGTGTAGGGCAGGGATTTGCCCACAGGGGCGGGAGGGGCCCGACTGGGCGGATCCAGGGGAGCAGGTGCCCCCCGGGTGTTGTGATCAGGCGTGCACGTGGCCGACCTCCTCCTAGGCTGAGTTCCTTCAGAGGCTCTGCCAGGGGACAGATTTCAAGGTAACAAAAGCAGAGTCCCCAGGAAAAGTACCCAAGTAACACACCTTTGACCAGGCCGTTGGGTTGCTGAGAAGTCATGATGCAGTTTTGCACAGAAAAACACTCATGCTTTCCTGATAGCCTAATCTACAGTGCACGCATGCCCGGGAGGGCGTTGTGTCTGCCGTGGATGGCCCGGAACTGAATTGTGCTAATGGTGACAGTAAACGACGCGTATTTAGCAACCTGGTTTGCAGTTGCCCAGGCGGCGGCCCCAGGACACCGGGATCTCAGGAGCAGTGGGAGGACTGCCCAGTCACTGCCCCGGCCCGTGTGCTCCGTGCCGGTGGCTGGCTGTGATGTGGGCTTCTCTCCGGCAGGCAGGCTGGCCACAGGACAGGTGGCCACCCAGTGGAAGGCAGCCCGTGCTGCGTAAGTGACCCGGGCGTTCGATTAAGTCAGTTACTAAAAGCGTCTGGCTGGGCCCTGTAGCCGGCAACTGCTTCTTGCCCTCTGCTGACTCTCCAAGGGGCCCACGTGAGGACCAGCCGGTGTTTGTAAACGCACTTGCGGGTTTGCTCCCCGGCGTGGAGGAATGAGGCTCTCAAAGCTTGGAGAGTAAGACCTGCGCCCTGGCCAGAACACCATCACGCTACCGGAAGCGGCATGCTTTCTCTGTTTCGCCAAGCCTTCTCCAAGCTCTACGGGACCCTGTTAGTAAGTACCCTACCTGTTTACTGAAAGCACTTTGCAGGGGTATTCTGCTTTGGGGTTTTGTTTGGAACCAGACAGGCCAGGCAGGGAGGCAGGAGGCCGTTTTTGCATGACTGTGGAGGCCACCATAAGCTCTTTTCCTCAGGTAGGACGGCTTACTCACTGTGCAGCTTAGAGGTGACCCCTCAGCCCTCGCCTCTTCTGTGTGTCCTTGTTTAGGGACAGTGCGTTCTGCTCTGTGGCTGTTCTCTCTCAGCGTGGGCTATGGGCACCTTGTCCTCATGCACCTGCTCTTGCAAGCCCTGGGCCTGCTGCAGCCTGGGCGCCGTGAGCCCCTGTGGAGAATCGGCCAGGCTCAGAGTTTCCATGAACAGGCCCTGGGCCTCACCCAAAGAGCTGACTGGTCCTGACCACACAGGAAGCGAAGGCCGGGACCCAGAGCTGTAGTGTCCACAGCTGCAGAAGGCTGGGCTGCCAGGAGAGGGGTGGGCAAGACCAGGGCCAGGCTCCCAGATGCACTGGCCTGCCTGAGGGGTAGTTTACCCAGCGCTCCGGCGGGAGGTGGGAGGGCGCGCTCTGGGCTTTGCTCTTCCCTCGCCCACTTCCCCTGTTCCTCCGTCCTGCCCGCCGAGGTGGAGTGTCTGTTAGCTGGAGGTGGGGCCCTGCTTCCTGCCCCACAGCTGTCGGGCTGCCCGGACCCCGTGCCCAGTTGAGTTGCATCCTTGTACACTCGTCCTTTCCCCGCAGTGTGGGGGCCTGAGCTGGCACTGAGCAGGCTCACAGGTGCCGGCCTGCCCAGCCTCCCTGCCTCAGGTCTCCCCATCTCCTGTTCTGATCCGCGCTCCCCACGGTGCCGCATGTCTGCGTAGAGGCCATCACGTAAAGGAGTGCCGTGTGGGTGCAGGGCCGCGCTTCTGAAGGTGCCCTGCTCACACCGAGGAGAGCAGGGACATACATGACGGGGGCCCAGAAAATGCCCCGAGCCTCCCGCAGTGTTCCCAGCGTGGGGCCTGAGCACACGGGTGGGGCCGAGGGCTGCTGTCGTCTGGGCTCCACGGGGAGCAGGTGCCCGACAGGCCACAGACGGACGCACTGTGTGTCAGGCACCCGACAGGAGGGGGCGAGCAGGGCTGGGGGGTGGCAGAGGGACTGGAGCCTGGAGTGACATCGGAGAAGTGCTATTTTGGGAATACCAGCCTGGAAGGTCTCATGCCCGGTTCGAGTGGGAGAGATCGAAACCTGGGATCTCCCTGGTCAGTGCGTCCAAGGCGAGGGGATCCCAGCCGGACAGGAAGGGGCTACAAGGAGCGGGCTGGTCCTGACCTCATAGGAGGCAGAGGCCGGGGTCCAGGGCTGTAGTGTCCACAGCTGCTGAGGACTGAACTGCTGCGGAGAGGGTGGGCAAGGCCAGGGCCAGGGCCCTGATGCACTGGCCTGCCGGAGTCTGCTGGAACCTACGGCTTCTGCTGTCTGCCTGTCAGACTTTAGAGCCATCGGCACGTCCGAGTGACGTGCTGCTGTCAGAGACTGTACCGACTGCATGGGCTGACTCCTTATCACCTGCCGTGTTTGTTTTTCTTTTTTAAGACATACATGAGATGTGCACACCCAGTGGTGAGCCCCATGACCCCCGAGCATGGCAGACAAGGCCAGGGATTGCTTTCTTCTCTTTCTTTTTTTTAAACTTTATTTATTTATATTTGACCCAAGAGGGACTGAGTGAGAGAGAGACAGAGACAGAGAGGGAAAGTGAGAAAGCAAGCTGCCAGGTTCAGGACTCGAACCCTGGTCGACTATGTGGGAGTCCAGTGCCCTTAACCACCACGCCACCTGCCGGCCCCAAGGCTAGAGGTTTCTGATGAGATTTCTCTAAAGCAGTGAAGCAGATTTGTGTCTGCCTGCCCAGGAGGCTCATGTAGGTCCGTGGAGTGGTTGAGGTCCGAGACAAGTGGCTTCAGGGACTTGCCCTAGTGGAGGAGAGCGATTGACAAATGGGAGGTCTATGTGCATTTTTAGAAGAGGAAACTGAGGCAGCGTGAACTTTGACGCGTTACTGGTGGAACTCGGGCAGTCCACGTGGTAGAGACCCTGCCCCAGAGTGAGCACACCTCGTCTGCGGATGGTCACAGCATAGCCCTGGGTGCTGAGGGCGCCTGGGGCCCGCGTGTGCCCACTCCCCCAGCTGCGGGCGGTCTCTGCCCCGAACCCTGAGAATGGCGTGTGTCCATGCCCCCCAAGGCGTGGTCGCACAATAGTGGTGTGGCTCACGGCGTGTGGGCTGTGGTTCTGCCTGGCTGGCCTGCCTAGTTCTGGTTAGCTCTGGGGCTGCCAGCCGTAGCCCTGGCCCTGCAGAACAGCAGAGGTGCCCAGCCGCTCTCGGGCTCGGTCTGGACAGGGGCTCCCGACTTACCCGGAGGAGCTGTGGATTTCCCCAAAGAGCCATGGGAGAAAGGCCCTGTGGTGCGGGTGCGTGGCTGTCGCCCTGGCTGTCCTGGGGGGTGGCTGCCCCCATGCCCGGTAGGTGTCCCAGCCTCCCTCAGGTCAGCATGGCCTGGGCATCTCTGAGGGCACCTGGAAGGCCACCCCGAGCTGCCCGGGCACCTTGGAGTTGGAGTTGGCCATGCCCAATCCGTTTGTCTGCTTACCCTGGCCCCTGCTCTTTCCCAGCTGTTCGAGGGTGTGTGTACCCACGGGGTAGGGGTGGGGAGAGAGCACCCCCGCGGGCTGTGGTCACACGCAGCCCCTTCATTTCTCTACCCCGTCCAGACTTCAGGCACGCACACACACGTCTAGTGTGTTTTTTAAACTGCCGGGGCCAGGATACAAACCACAGCCGGCCGCGTGGGATCCCACCCCCGACCACTAGGCCGCTGGGCCGGCCCTGCTGTGCTGTCTAACCCCACTCACTTCTCGGTATCCTCGCTCTCCCTCACGTAAATACGTACTGTTTGTTACACCGTGGGCATCGCGTTACCCTTCCTGGTCTCAGACAGGGGCTGCACGCGTCTCTGGCAGGCCCTGCAGAGGTCTGTCAGCAGGGTGTCCCCACAGCCTCCCGGGATGGCCACGCTGGCTGCCCTCTGACCCCAGCCCCGGACTTGAGTACCTCCGGGTCAGGTCAGAAGGGGTGCCGCTGCAGGGCGGCTCCTGGTCCTTTCTGCGGGTGAAGTCCACAGGGCCCTGCAGCCTGGGGCTAGGGAGACGGCTGCTCCCCAGGGACTGGCGTGTCAGAGAGCACCTGTCCACGTGGCATCAGGAGTGGCACCCGCCATGTAGTCTGTGCGAAGGACCCGCATGGCGGCCTTGGGCCAGGGGCCGAGCTGCAGTGAAATATTCTGTCTCTGTGGGTTGTGGGGAGATGATCTCTGGAGAACATTCTCCCTGAGCCGAAACACCTCACTCCGCATCCTGACGGTGCCGCAGAGGCCACACGGCAAGGACACCCCTCCTGGCTATGTGGGTCACCCGGAAGAAACGCCTCGGGGTCGGGGGGCACACCAAGTCCCGCTGGGCCGCTGTGCCCGCAGAAACAGCTGTTGCTGCAGCCTGGGGGACAGAAGGACCCTTTCTCCTCTGAGGATGCTGCAGTCTGGGACAGGCTGTGTGAGGCTGTGTGCTCAGGGCCCAGGCCGCGGCCTCACAGGGGGACTGCTCAGCCGGCCACCGGGCACCTGCCCAGACAGGGCCTCGGGGCCCAGCCAGGCTCTCGACCAGCTTGCCATTCTGAGACAGGACCCCATGTGGACACAACAGGAGCAGAAGGTTCTGACCCAGGAGCGGTCGGCAGCACCAGTGTGCAGGGTGCGAGGGCCCTGCAGTGGGGCGGGCGTGGCCCAGGGCCCCGAGCCCTGTGTGTGCTGGCGGAGACCACACGCCTCTCTCGCTCACTCCCGCCATTCCTGTGCACTTGCTGTCTCTGGTCTCCCTGGAAGGGTTCTCTCTGCCTCTGCTCGGGGTGTGTGCACGTGTGTGCGTGCTGCATGCGTGTGTGTGTGTTCTGGCACTTGTGCCTGCTGGTTCCCATTCCTGCCCGCTGGTCCGTTTCCTGTCACCCTTTCAGTCTGACCAGGTGTCCCCCCACAGCAGCTGGGACACACGGGTCCTTGTCCCAGGGGCTTCCTAGTTGGCAAGGTCAGCTGAGCTTCTGGACCTTGGGCTCTAGCTCTGGAACGGGACAGCCCGGTCCCCGGGAGCTGAGGTTCTGAGCCCGCAGAGATGTCGGGCCTCTGCGACCTGGCCAGCCGCCGCCTAGACCAGACATTTCCAGCCGTGACACGCCCCAGTGCACTGGATCCTCACGTCACGAGGAGGGCACAGGTGTTGCTGTTCCACCCTCAAGGAAGCCCAGGGCACGAAGGTTGTGTGTTCGCATGTGGGCATGTCGGTGGGGAGCGCGTGTCCCCCGCTGCTCCCAGGGGGTTCATGTTTCCAGCTGACCTTGGGCACTCCTGTCCATGTCTCATTCCCACTCTTGTTGACCCTCCAGGCCAGGGCTGGGCTGGCACCTCGGGTAGCAGAGAGGGTGAGGAGTCTTGGGCCATGGGATGCACATCTTTGGCCTGGCCGCCACTGGTCCTGAGTCCTGGGCACTGCTCCTGTGCCCACCTGTGTCCCCCTGCTGCAGCGCAGGTGGCACCCCTCCAGGTCGCCCCAAGACCCAACACGCCCCTTCGTAGCCAAGGAGATGTGCTGGAGATTTCCAAGGACAAGCGGGAAGAGCACCCCGCCCCCAGCAAATCTACTCCCTGCAGCTCCTCTGCCCCCAGGATCCCCTCGGCTGTGCCCCTAGGCCTCCCCAGCCCAACACACCCTCCTCCTGGCATCCAGGGCCCCACGCCGCCTGCCTCTGCCTCCTGCCTCTGCCTCCTGAGTACTTGCTCCGGCTCCTTCCTGCCAAGCCAGCCCTCGGTCCCTCTGGTTCTCACACGGGGCTATCCGACCTGGGAGCAGAGCTGACACCCAGCAGCGGGCTGGCGGCCTCTGTGTCGCCAAGTCTGCCTCCTAGGTCTCCTTCCTCCCGCAAGGGCTTGGCGTGCTCTCTGAAGTTTTGTCACCCAAGGGCAGCTCTGGTGGAAGGCGAGTGTCTGCACACTCCCAGGAGAGCCTGGACACGTGTTCACACAGTGCCTGGGCCACAGGCTATGCCGTGCCATCTGGGAACGTCAGATTGTTTGTCCAGCTTTCTCTCTTGCCGAGCACGGAACACTGCAGGTTAACGAGCCACGTCTCAGCAAAGGTGTCTGGGCGCATTGAGCCCAGGCCGGCCAGTGCGATCTCAGGAGGAAAGGGCTACAGCGGAGGCAGACGGATGCCGGCCGCGCTCCAGAGTGTCTGTAAACTTGCCTCCAGACCCCCCTGCTTCCCGTCGGTGCAGCGTAGGGAACCCAACTGGCCATAATGCAGTAGGGTGCCGGGGTGTCCGCAGTGACCGTGGGTGCCAGCCCGTGCTTCCTGTCCCGTCGACCGCGGGCCCTGCGTGTGCTCAGCACGGCTGTGCTCCTCCTCATCTCACGTTTGCACAAAGCAGAGCATCCACCCGTGACCTGGGCATCAGGGCAATGAGGCCACACAGATGACCCATTGGCCGTGCTGTGACACTGGGAGTAGCAGGCGGCCCACCATCGCTGTGCTGCTGAGATCTGGCAGTGAGGGACACTGCGGGACCGCCGTCCGCGCTGGCTGCTGGGCGAAGACTCGGTCGCGGCCACGTGAGGGTGACAGAGCTTGGCCGAATGCCGTCCCCCATGCAGCTGCAGTGATGGCGGGAGGGGGGGCTCTGAGCCCCTGCTGTGCCAGCCAATACAGGTCCCTGCGAGGCCGCTGTGGAGGAGCGTGTAGCTGGTGGGGTGCGGTGTAGGCAGCTGGGCTGTGGACATGGGCGACCCGTGTCCAGGCCCAGAGCAGGCCCAGGGAGCGTGCGTCTGGACCTCAGGCAGTGTAGGACTATGCGCCTGAGCCGCAGCTGGGGTCTGGAGGGAGAGCGTGGCTAAGCCCGCGCTGGGACCCACGAGGCCGGTGGGAGGGCCGTGGCCCGAGCACAGCAGCCCTGGGTCTGGAGCAAGTGCAGGGTCCGGCCTGTGTGGCCACTAGCATTGCTGTGGGGATTGCGGTCGCACGGTTATCTGGACTCCCTGCAGGCGGCTGAATGAGGAGCTGAGGAACTGCGGGGACAGCTGTCATCCGAGGCCAGATTCCCATGGCAGGAGAGGTCGGGCTACCTTCGGGGTCTCCACACACCCACCCTTACTTCTGGTAGCAATCCTCCCTCGAGGACTGACACCAGCTCCGACGGGGTCTGCAGGACCTGGCTGACTGGGGGTAGGATAGCCCGAAAGTCTCTGCTGTCCCAGGGGCTTTCGCCTCTTTGGGGCAGGGCAGGTACCGAGCCAGACGGGGTGTGCTCTGCCTGGTAGGTCTGGGAAGCCTGAGCCGTCCCAAAACCTACTTCCCTTAGTCCGGCCCGTCCCACCTTGCCCACCTGTCCTCGCCCCTCAGGCGCACGGCACCTCTTGCCACAGTTGGTGTTGTCGTCTGTGGCTCACCCCATGATGGGACAGTGGCTACAGTAGGAAGAACACACTCAGGGAGGGCCCAGAGCTCCCATGCGGGCCCCACCGCTGCCCCTGCCCCGGACAGAGCGTGTACGTAGGCTGCTTGCAGCAGGCTGGGTGGCACGCTGGCTGCGTTCGGGCCCGCCCTGACCCTGGATGAACTGTGCTCTGACCACCCGGAGGGCCGCAGGGCCATCCTTCGTCTCTGCAGTGAACAGGGTGAGGGGGTCAGAGTCGGCCCTGAGCAGTGAGGTGGGAGAGCAGGGTGGGCTTGGGGGACCCTCGTGACTGCGGCCTTGACGTGCCGGGTCCTTCTGGCCCCTGCACCTACCTGAGGGCCCTGGGTCCTGACCGAACTCAGTGCAGCGCCAACTCATGCCGCTGTGGCACCTTGTGGCCATCCCGTCCTGTGGAAGTACGTCGGGGCTGGCGGACACCCCACACCGTCCAGGGCACCCGTGACACTCGGGGCCCAGGGACACCGCACACCATCTAGGGCACTCGTGACACTCGGGGCCCCGGGACACCGCACACCGTCCAGGGCATCCGTGACACTCGGGGCCCGGGGACACCGCACACCGTCCAGGGCACCCGTGACACAGGGTCCCGGGTGAGCGTCTCTGTGCCCCCGCCCACTGCAGCGCCTCTGGCTCTTCAGATTTGGATGACGCCGTCTCAGGACGAGTTACGAAGGGGAGAAAGGGTAACATGCTTGAAGTCAGGCCAGCATTTCTTGAGGGACCGGGTCCAGGTTCTCAGGTTAGAAAGAAGGGCGCATGCCCAGTTTGGGGCGCATGCCCAGTTTGGGGTGCAGGCCTCCTGGGGCAGAGCTGTGCGGTAGATGTACCGAGGTCCTGGACTCCTGGGGTCCTTTGGGACAGGAGCGAGGGGGCACCCCCAGAGGGCAGTCTCCTCGCTTGTCCTTTGCTTCCCCGAGCCTGTGGGTGTGCGCGGCGTGGATGTGCCCCGTGCCCCCTCCCTGTCCTGTCCTTCCTGCACAGCAGATGGGCTTGGAGGGCAGTGCTGGGCAGGACGGGCGGAGGGCCAACGTGACAGGGAGCAGTCCTCCCGGGGTCTGCCCCGTCCCGGGCCTCCCGACGGGAGGTGAGAGGGTGACGGCAGTGAGGCCGGCCTTCCCGTCTGACCCGGCTGAGGCTGAGCGGCACCTCTGCCTGCAGAATGTCGTGTTCACGTTGAGGCTGTCTTGCTGGGTCTGGTGCATCTCGTCTCTTACTTTCTAGATCTGCGAGTCTGACTCACGTCGGCAGATACGAGTGACAACCTCCTGTCACTTGTGTTTTATTGTGACTGAACACGGTCTCCTCGTACGGAGCTGTCGTGCTGGCCACACTGCTGTCTCCGGGTCACGGCTTCACCCCAGGTTTCCTGGGCTGGGCTGGTAGAAACCCCCGGGGTTCCAGAGCTCCCAGGGAGGCCCTCACCCCGCAGAGCCTGCGTAGGGACTGCGTCTGGTCATGCAGGGCACACAGCTGTGAATCGAGGGGCTCGATCTGGCTGAGCATAACCGCGTAGACTCCTAGCGGTGCTCACGCCATAACACAGCAGGTTATGACAACATGAAGCAGGTTGCCGTGGAGTTCACGGGGAGCCCTACCAGGTGGGGGACCCAGAAGGCTGTGACACAGCTCCTGGAGGGCTCAGCACAGGGACTGCCCCAGCGCCGTCCAGGGGGGCAAGCGTGGACTGCCCAGGCTGGTCAGGACGGGTCAGGACAGCGCAGCCGAGAGGAGGGTCTGGACGGTGTCTAGGCACAAACAGGACAGGCCTGGAGAATGGGCCCAGCCCTCACCCCGCCCTGCTGCATCTCAGGCAGGAATCCCGAGGCCCCCTGCTCTGGCTACCTCACCTCCTGGGGGTGTCTCTCCAGAACCACTGGATACCTAGGGGAAGGTGAGGCCCGCCAGGCAGGACATGCCTCATGTTCATGTGGCCTGACAAGGGGCCTGGGTCCTCACTCGCGACTGCAGGAGGTGAGAGACAGTCACATCGTGGGACTCCAGTTTATGAGAGAGTCACAAAATCCAAAATTTTGGTGGACTCCCATTCCTGCCTGAGAACCCACAGGGACCCCAGGACGGGCTTCCTCGTCAGACTTCTAACACTCTTCCGACCCAGTTCTGAACCTGTGGTCAGCACAGTTTCGGCACCTAAAGGTAGACCCCAGCGCTGCATTCCAGGGACTCATTGACATCCTGCCTGCAGTGTGGGCGTGGAGACAGGAGGTGACCCCTGGGGAACCCTGCAGGCTCAGCTGTCTCCTGCAGAGGGGATGGGGACCTTGTTCCAGAATGGACGCCATAGTTCCTGTTTCAGAAGCAAGCATGGTGCAGGCAGGTGCTGTGCTGGCCTGTCCCCTGGACACAACAGCCGGGTTTGGCCCTTCCTGCCAATGGTCTGCAACCCCCCGACTCCGGTCCTCCAAAGCCCCTCCAGGAACGGGTCAGCCTCAGCCCTGCTTGTCCAAGATGTTCCCCATTCTACTCATCCTCGGCTCCCCGACGGAGAAGGGGAGGATGGCTCTACCCACCCAGCCACACGGGCGGGGTCCTCTCCCACCTCACTGCCCAGCCGCCCGCCGTCTCTCCGTGCGTGAGCAGAGCCCTCCCTGAAGAGCTGACTGGCCGGCGGCCACCTGCTCCCGGCAGGGCTCCGTGCTCCCAGCCACCGAGTGCCGTGAGCCACACGCTGGCTGGTTGCCTGCCCTCCTGGGACTGGCTTTTCAAACTGCTTTATGTTGGACCCAAAGCAAGGCCAGGTGGGTCAGAGGTGACAGACGAAATCACGAGAGAGAGTTAGCTCACCCCTAGCCCGTCTCAGACTGAGAAAGGGCCTCTCAGTAACAGAGGACGAGGTTCTATGTGGTGTAGACGGTCACGTCTCGGCTTGGGGAGCGTCCTCGTCCACGCTCGTGTCA
>NW_006159840.1:6786586-6796431 GCF_000334495.1 Tupaia belangeri chinensis | reverse complement strand
CTCTCTCACACACACACACACACACACACACACACACACACAACAGACAAGATCCAGCCCTGACTTCATATAGACAATAAGATTATAAAGTTTTGACTTTTAAAAAATGCCATCTGCAGGACCAGCAGGTGGCATGGTGGTTAAGGTTCTGGGCTCCCACATGGCTGACCACAGTTCAAGTCCCAAACCTGACAGCTTGCTTTCTCACTTTCCATTTCTCCTTCTCTCTGTCTTTCTCTGGTCAAATTAAAAACTAATAATAAATAATAATTTTTTTTTCCTTTTTTTTTTTTTTGAGAGGTTTTCGCTATAGGGCGCGTGCGCTCGCCAGACAGACAGAGAGAGACAGAAAGACAGAAAGCGATAAATTTGGGGGATGGCCACGCCGCAATCCCTTCTCCTCCATTCTCCTCTCGGGATCTTGGGCACGCACGCACACACGCCCGACGTGAGTTTTAAGCCACCGGGTCTGGGACGCAAACCGCGGTCGACTATGTGGGAGTCCAGCGACATAGCCATTATGCTAACTGCTGGTCCCACAGTAAATAATAATTTTTTAAAAAACGGCATCTGTTTCCGCATGATTCATGAAATTCTTATCTGTTAGAAAGAATACAGAGGATAAATCCCTCAGTCCTCCTAACTAAATATTAATGCCTCATACTTTTTCCAGTTTATAAAATTAATTCCTAAATATTTTTCATTGGTTTTGGTTCTCAGGATTACCCCATAAGCTAAAAGTAGGCCCTGTCATTCTCCCACCTGGGAGTGGGGGCCTGGGTTGTGCCCCTGGGGCTAGAGTCCCAGGGCAGTAAGGCCAGGGCCTCAGGTGTCCACACCCACCCAGCATGGTGTAGCCCACAGGGACCAGGGCAGTGCTGCGAGCTAACCACAGACCTCTCTCTGCTCTGGACCACCCTCCTTCTTTTAATTTTTAAAGAGATTTTTGCTATAGGGCTTGTGTGCTCACCAGAGAGACAGAGAGAGACAGAGACACAGAAAGCGAGAAATCACCCCCGGGGGATGGCCACACTGCAGTCCTTTCTCCCCCTTCCTCCTCTTGGGACTTTGGGCACGCATGCACAGGCACTCAGCATGTTTTAAGCCGCTAGGTCCAGGACTCGAACCATGTTCAACTATGTGGGAGTCCAGCAACGTAACCATTACAGCGTCTGCTGGTCCCCACCCTCTGTCTTCATATGCCCAAATTCCTGGATTTTTTTCCTTCTCTTTTTTCATTGCTGAAGCCATGTGCACTTGCCAGAGAGAGAAACGCCCCGCTGGGGTGGAGACACGCCACAATCCCCGCTTCCTCCCCTTTTCCCGTCCGGGTTTCGGGTGCTTATGCACACACCCAGCATGGCTTTCTAGCTGCTGGGGTCAGGATTCCAACTGAGGCTGGCTACGTGGACTCCAGCTCCCAGAGCACGGCACTAACCACTGCAGCGAGGGCCTGACCCACGGAGTCACTTTTAAAGTCTGACTTACCCATTTCTCACACGAGAGCGAGAAACGGAGAGAGTGAGAGCCCCCTAATAGGAGGCAAGCTGGGACTTACCTTCAGTTTCAGACGGCCTGGTCCTGAGCATGCTCACATGTGCCCCGTGTGCTCGGGAAGGCACCGGCCTGGCCGTGGGCATGCACACATGTGCCCCGTGTGTTCAGGAAGGCACCAGCCTGGCCGTGGGCATGCTCACATGTGCTCCGTGTGCTCAGGAAGGCACCGGCCTGGCCATGGGCATGCTCACATGTGCCCCGTGTGTTTAAGAAGGCACCGGCCTGGCCGTGGGCATGCTCACATGTGCTCCGTGTGCTCAGGAAGGCACCGGCCTGGCCGTGGGCATGCGCACATGTGCTCTGCATGCCCAGGAAGGCACCAGCCTGGTCCTGAGCGTGAACACACGTGCTCCGTGTGCTCAGGAAGGCCCCCGGGTGTGACTCAGGGTCGTGCCCAGTTGGCTCCAGTTGTGCCACCACCGGGCACCCCTGGAGTTACTAATAATCTTCTCTGCTTTGTGCAGAGTAGGTGTTCAATAAAATGCTATTTACAGCTCTAGCCCATGATTAAAAAAGAAAAAAAATCGGAAGCCAATACTTTCCTTCCAGTGAAGAAATCCTCAGCCTCGAGTGACTGAAGCTCTGGCCTGCTGCAGACGGATTCCCTCTGGGGACGGCCCGTGCCACCCTGCTGTCACCTGGAGCTCTCCAGAGCCCCGCGAGGGCTGGCAAGGAGAGCCGGCAGGGCTGGCAGTGAGATTCGTTTTGCCAGTCTGTGTTTAAACTACAGACTTAATGAATGAGCCTATGCCATTTTCATTTGGGTTTTTAATTAATAGGGATGAAATTGGGAAATGGCATTCCACCCTAACATTTTTAGCACATCTGCCTTGTTTTCCTCCCAGCCTCATCACACTCCGACATGGACGTCTGTGTGTTCGCATCTTCAGCTGATGGTGGGTCTGACACACAAACTCGCTTATCTCCCCGGGCAGGACTGGGAGGTGGGCGTGGGAAGCCCCCCACCACGCGGGGTCACTTGGGGTGAGTGTTCCCTGGAGAAGGGGAAGGTGTGTACTTGTAACCCCCGTTGGGGACAGAGCGGGTGTCTGGTCCGCGGTGTGTCGGGCAGTATCAGGCACGCAGCAGCCTTCGCCCCGCCCTGGGCAGCGCTGCCCTGAGGCTCGTGCCCAGATGTGGGGCCAGCGCTGGCCTTTGGACAGCCATAGAAACACGTCCTCTTCCTCCGAGAACTTGCACGGCTAGCCTGTGGGGTCGCTGTCCGGCCCCTCGGCCCTCCCAAGGACGAGTGTGTCCGGTGTTCCTGTGACGGTGCTGGAGCTGGAAGTCTTAGGGCCTATGCTGCTCAGGACTTCCTGGTGCTGCCCACAGTTTAACAGGGACAGAGGGTGGCAGATGCGTGGGCTCTGCTCAGGCCGAGACAGCGGGGCACCCGGCCAGCCCCGAGCGCACAAGCAGCCTGCCCTTCAGAAACGACGCCCTCGTTTCCTGCGGCTCCACCGCCATCGCCTGAGTGACGGGTGCTTCACCTGGCTCGGCGTTTCTAAGCAGCACCATCGGGAGCGTTCTTCGGGGCTCACTGCTCCTCATGTCTGGGACCCCAGCCTGCGTGCGCACTCCTGCTCTCACTGCGGAGTTCTGCCACGCTCACACCCCCCCGCCCCAGCAGGCCACATGTCCGTCTGAGCCCGGCACGAGACTGCTGTGCAAAGGGCTTCCCAGGCGTTCCGGGCGTGTCTGGCGCACCTGTGCACAGCTCTGCTTGTCCATCGGGGTGTGGCGCCGAGTCGCGGGCCCCCGGCACCTTCACCCTGGCCGGATGGAGCCTCACGTCCCCAGCTGCCGACAGCTCACGCTCTTAGCAGCCCTGCAGAGTCCAGCTCGCCGCCCCCGTGTTGCCAACCGTTAATAGCTGTGAGACATCTTGAACTGTAACAAGAAACATTTTTGAGTTTTGCTGTTCCCCTGATTCCGGCCCGGCTCTGTCTCTGTGCCGCCTGCAGAGCGTGCAGCCCTCAGCAGGGCCGTGGCGGGAGCTGCAGGTGGCACGCACCGCTCCGTGTGCCACACCTCCTGGCTCCGGGTGCAAAGGTCACAGCTGAACATGGCCGCAGGGAGCTGCCCGGTGCCCTCCTGGTGGGCGTGTGGCTGGTGCTGGGACCGGGCCCCTGAGGTCGCCCAAGTGCAGTAGGTCACGGCTACGATGCGGTGAGCTTCGACTAGGGAGAAAGAGCAATTTCTGTGCAAGGTGAATACTCGGGAAGAGCCACAGTGAGGGACAAAAATGACACCTCATTGGGAAGGGGTGGGCTGTAAATGTCTAGAGGGATTCTGCCTTTCGGGTGCTTTGCAAAGTTAACCCCCTTTCCCTGGCACGCACATACACACACACACACACACACACACACACACTTGCACCTTGGAAATGTATACTGCATCGTGTGTGGCAGGGAGAGACCTTCGTTGACACCCTCAACACCTGCTCCCGCCTCCTCTTCCTGGGGCCAGTTGCTTTCAGTCATCTGCCCCATGTCTGTGGGCCCATGGACTTCTCCGGAGCAGGATCACGGTGGATCCTGTCAGACCTCCTCCAGAACTTAGGCCTCAGCTCGGTAGCACCAGACAGGCCAGCCGCTGTGGCACAGTCGGTAGTGTGCCAGGCTGCCCGTTCGAGTCCCTGGGCTGGGAGTATGGGGGACATGTGTGCAGGTCCGGGATCCTGGCAAGAGCAGGGGACTGAGGTGTGACCGAGCCCTGTGGAGGGTCACCTCTCTCCCTCATGCCCACATCTGTGCAAGTACATGTCCACCCTCTCTCATGAATTTTAAAAAATACGAGAAAATACCGCTAAACGTTCTCCTAGGGGCTGCTTTCTGTCTCTCTGTCTCTCTGTCTCTCTGGCACGTGCATATGCTCTATAGAAAAGATCTCTCTCTAAAAACAAAAAATAACTAAACAAATGGCCCATTTAGGAAGAAATATCCCTGGGCAAAAAAAAATGGGAAAAAATGTCTGTGTGTTGTACAGTAAAAGCCTGTGGGATTGACAGCCGTTTCTAGCGATTTGCTGACGTACCCTTCCCACCTCCTGTCGCTCCGCTCTGTGGTCCGGCTTGCCACCGCCTGCCACAGGGGCTGGGCTTGTCAGGGCCAGGTCAGGTGAGGCCGCTTTGGCTGAAGTCCAGAGAAGGGAGCAGACACCTGAGGGGCGACTCGGGGGGAGCGTGGCCGGGACTGGACAAGGCCCCTTTCCAGACCCCTCCCACAAAACCAAGCCACGGGCAGGCTCCCTCTGGGCTCTGAGCCCCTCCTGTAGATGGAGCACAGGAGCTGCGGCCCGGACAGTCTCTCGGCTGGGGTCTGGAGGTAGCTGACTGAGATGAACCCGAACTGCAGGGAAAGCAGGTGTGACCCGTTGGCGCCCTCCAGCCTCGCACGGCTGCCTGCTCCGAGCCTCCCGGAGCGCCTTCGAACCCGCCTGCCCCTCCTGCCCACTCCCCTGCAGACCAGCAGAGCAGTAGGTGCTGGGACAGTGGTGGCGCTGTCACCATATCGCTGTCAGTGGCCTTTCTGCACCCAGAGACGTTTGATCTGTGTGACCCCTGGAAACATGGGAAGCGTGACTCAGGGCTCCACTGTGGACTTGTTTTCACTTTTGGAATACTTTTTTTATTTTGGAATCCTTCTCGGTTTCCCAGAAAAGTTGCTAAGTAACAGCGGCGTTCTCGTGTGCGCCTCGCGCCGTTTTCCTGTTAGTGCAGGAATGTACGTCCTTACCTGGCCACGGCAGCGTGTCAGCGTGAAGAAACCCAGACTGGCGGCGATTGTTAACCGAACCGCTGCCCTCACTGCCTCTCCGCGGTCTCCGAACGCAGCTAACTCACGTCCTACGTAACTGTGCTCAGCTGCCATGTCGGCACACCTGTGCCCGCATCCGGCCGCCCAGCCATGGCTGCTCGGGCCTTCACAGACATTGCCAGGGCTGGCCCTCCCACCGCTCAGTGGCTCAGCAAAGTGACAGCTGAAGCACTGTGAACCGCCAGCTCCGTCCTCGGCTCCAGGTCCTCGTGCTCCCTGCCCTTGAACAGCGGCCTCCTGGAGGCAGGGAGGTCGTGGCAGTCCCTGACGCTGTCCGGACCGGCTGGCCAGCACACACAGGCAGCTGCTCCTTGGCGGGGCCAGGCGGGCACAGGGGCAGAGGGGGCAGGTCGGGCCACAGCGTCAGAACAACTTGGGCACTTCTCAGCAGACACCTGTGGGCGGCCTCCCGCACGGCGCCCCTATGCCCTCAGGGGGCTTCTTTTCTAATACAGAGAGTCAGAAAATAAAGAATGAGCACGGGGGCATCATGTAAGCCACATACCCATGAGTAATGTGAGAAAACTTCGGGAGAACAGCAGCCTCTATTTGAAATGCAAGCGATGGGGAGCTAAGCCTCCCTGCTTCCTAGCCGCGCAGTTCACAGAGCCAGAGTTCGCCCCGGCGCCTCCTCTGCAAGCCGGGCGTTCACAGGCATCTCAGAATTGTCCTGAGAGCCAGTGGGAGGCAGGTCAGACACGCCAGGGAGGCTCTCTCCCACTCCCCCCGGTTCTCACCACCCGGCACGGGAGTGGAAGAAGGGTCCACGTGAGCACCTGTGGCTCCCCTAGGGAGGGTCAGGACGCCCCTCAAAGGAGGCGACCCTTGCACCAACGAGAAACTGCATGTTGATAATGTAACCTGGCTGGAGGGGTTTCCCAGCGTCCTGAATGTACCTTCTGTTCAACTTTCTCCAAAGACTCAAAGTGAAATGAGGGTAAAAAGCCAAGACCACCTTCTCCTGGTAAGGCCTTTTCCATCTCTTACCCAACGCGCTAACACCCTGAGAGGAAGGCTGGGGACAGGTCACTGGCAGTCTGGACGGTCGCCTGGTACCACTTGCTAACCGAGTGGGGGTGATCGGCCAGGACCCAGGAACCCACCGTGGGGCAAGGTACCCGACAGCCTTAGCTGCGGGGCTGCGTGCCGGCTCCTGTCGCCTCACAGTGCTCGTCCCAAAGTATTTATCGCCGCCCCATCGCGAAGGAGGAACTGCCTGCTTGCAGACTGGAATATCACACAAGACGACTGCCCTGACCTTGTTCACAAATGCAAACATCATTCAAAACAGTGGGGGCGGAGCCGGCAGGCACATCGTGGGGAGGCGCTGGACTCCCACTTGGCCGACAGGGTTCAAGTCCCAGACCTGGTGGCTTGAAAATCATGCTGAGCGCATGCCCAAAATCCCACTCTGCTCTGTCCTTTCCAAAGAGCAAAACAAACAAACGAAGAACGGAGGCTGCTTTGTCAAACAAAACCGTTACAATTGACGAGTGCATGCAGAGCCTGATTCGTCATTGAATCGCACAGGATAATTTGATTTAAGGATATATGCAGAAATTCGAAGAGGAGCTGCAAACTACCTAACGTCGGTGTGAGCTGGGCCTCTGGGCATGGTCACAGCTCTGGTGGGAGAGGCTGATCTCAGGAGACGCCTCTCGAGTCATTTTAGAGGTGAGGGGGGAAGATCTACAACTCGCTTCCAAAACGACTCCGCAAATCACGTGCACAGACATTCGCGTGCATAGCTGCACACGTGTGTATTTCTAGGTAAATCTGTGAATGGAAGGGAACTGGGACAAACGTGACAAACGTCACTATTGGCACATCTAGCTCAAAGGCGTGTAGAACTAGCCTGTCAGCTTGCTAAAGGTTTTAAGTTTTCAAAATAAAAAGGAGAAAAAAGACAAGGACGCAGTGGCAGAATGCCGCCCGGGGAGTGGCGAGGAGGCCTTTGAATACGATGCCCGAAGGCCGTGCCGGCGGGAAAGTAAGTCCCCGCGAAGGCTTTCACACGCCGAGAGGCCCTGGGCCCGCGTCTTGCTGGTCTAGGCTCACTCACACTGGCAATGGCCTTGGAGGGACATGACCGTGAGTCCCTTGGTCTGGGATCCCTGACAGCCTGTCGGTCATACGTGACAAGATGCCAAACAGATGCAGTGCCGAGGCCGCATAGCCTCCACACCCGAGCCCACGCTCTGGGCGGCTAAGCACGATGGCGTCCCAGAGGTGGCCGACCTGCCCTACCTTAGCGGCTGGACGTCAGGAGATACTGGGGATGGCGTGCTACGTGAATGCAAGAGCTCGGTCAGCGGTCACCCAGGTGGACCCTGCCCTCCAAACTCCACAGTGGCTGGGAAGACTGCTTTGAGCCCAGCTTGTCGGGAATTACCTCTGAGACCCTCCAGAGAGACAGTCTCTCCAGTGGGTGGAGGTGAGGGACAAAGTGACCCAGATGAGGTGACGAAGCCACCTGGGAGGTGCGGCTCCCAACTCACCTTCTGTAGCAAGAGGCTGTGCTGGGGTCGGTGGGGCAGGCGGGTGAGTCCCACACAGTACGGCCATCAGGGCCCGAGTGCCATGTCGTGCGGGACACGGAGCAGGCGGTGACTGGTCTGCAGTCCTGCGCTGTTATCTGCAGGGAGCTTCCTGACTCACGACGGAGGGCCCTTTATCCTTTCACTGGCTCTGAGGTGGCATTGCTAATTTAGAGGCTGTGGGCATCGTTTCCCTAAAGTGCACGTCTTAGTCTGCTGCGCTGGGCAGAAACGCCGGCAGCTGGAGATGGCTACCGAACAGACAGCACTTGGCTCATAGTTCTGGGGCTGGACATCCCCAGGTGTAGAGGCACCCCTGGGGGATGTGACCAGCCTCCATGCGTGTGACCCCGGGGCACAGAAGAGCAGAAAGACTGCAGATGCGGGCAGGGCCTGGGCACCACCTTTCTTCCAGAACCTGCTCTCAGGGAAGGAGGCCTCCCCGGGACAGCACCTCACACTCCTCTAGACACCAGTCTTCCCGGGTGGGGCCTCCAAACACCGGCCCCTGGGCCTCGACTCTCTCGCTCCATTGTGCTGGGACCAAGTTCTAGACCATAACCCTGAGCGGGACAGACCGATACAGATGGGCACGTGTTTGCGAGGACCCTGCCCACACCGTTGGAGGGTGCTGAGGTTTCCGTAAAGCACACTACAGGTAGTCCCCCAGCTCACCACAGAGGGGTTTGTCCGCGGGGTTCTGGGCAGCACCGCGCTCAGTGGCAGGGACAGAGCCCGCTCAGACAAACTGTGGACAGGCATGATTTTGCAAAGCATGTAAACCCTGGGTGGGGGGAAGCCTTAGAGCACGGATGTGTCCCATGCAAACGTGAAGGTCTGTGAAGCCGCGACCGCGCAGAGGGGCACCCCTTTCTGGGCACGTCCCTTACGAGTGCTGCCAGGGTGCCCTGGCTGGTCCCTCATGGCCCCCAGTCCCGGGGCCCACGGTCATTCCTTTCTCTTTTCCATCCATTTCGTTTATAAAATGGACCGGAAGTCCCACGTAAAATGCCGTCATCTCTCCCGTCTAGGAGCAGAGCCCACGCAGGGTGGGGGCCGCTCGCCTCGCACTGCTGCTTGTGAATAGGACGTGCAGGGGGACTGCGCACTTCCTGGGAGGAGGATGGACAGACTCTCAGCCCTGTCGGACCCCAGTCGGCACCGCCTGTCTCCCCGTCTGGTCGGGAGCCTGCCGGGGTCCAGCTGACTGGACCTAAGCACCAGGCCAGACCTGAGTCTGCAGGGAGGTTTACGTCCTCGGAAAAAGGCCTTAGGAGAGACGAGGGTCCGATGAACCCGCAGCAGTGGGTCCCCAGCTCAGGCTGCTCCAGGAGGGCAGAGCCGCTGTGCTTGGATCCGGCCCCCGCCTGCCCTGAGCTGGGGAAGAGGCCAGGAGTAGACACGAGCTGACTGTGCTCCTGTGGAGGCTTGAACCCACGGGAGTGCAGCGACAGCGCCGCCTGTTCATTAAGAGGCCTCGTGACTGCACGAAGGGCTGTGCTTGCGCGTTCTGGGATGGTCAAGTGGCCGCGCCCTTCCAGGCCACGGGGCCCCGTCTGAGGTTCAGGAGGGACTTCCTGTCCTCTGACCCTGGGAGCCCATGCCAGCCCCTCACAGGACTACACCAAGGGGCAGCGTGCGCTGGGGTCTCGCCCTCCGACGTGTGGGCGTTGTTCTCCACCATGTAAATATCATAAACAAAATAGAAATGCTTGTACCGGGTCAAGAAAAAGACACCCAAGGGCCCGACGGTGGCCCTGCGGTCAGGTGCGCTCCGTCTGCAAGCCGCGCCCCGAGGCCTCGCTGAGCAGTGGGGCACACGTGCACCAGGTTTGCGGTCGAGGCTGGAGCTGCATTGTGATGAGACCCTGTTGGGGCACTCTCTCCCCGTCTCTCTCTCTGGCTGCCCATTCCTCTGTCTCCAGGAAGAAGA
>NW_006159840.1:6784527-6786361 GCF_000334495.1 Tupaia belangeri chinensis | reverse complement strand
GCGCTCCCCGTCTCTCTCTCTGGCTCCCCATTCCTCTGTCTCCAGGAAGAAAGGGGGGAAAGAGCCATTCCTGGCAGCCTCTTGCAAAGGCGACCTCCTTGAGGTTTCTGCCAAGTTCTTCGAAGGGAATAAAGTGAAAATGGCCAAACCCTGTGTGGAGACCTTCGAAGGAAAGCAGACGCATTCTCCACGGTGCTGCACCCCGAGAGCCGCCTTAGAAAACACCGTCAGCAGAGCCGAGAGGCCGGGGCAGCGCGATCGCCTTCGCCGAGGTGCCCGAGGTGCCTTCTTCCTCAGACAGCCCAGCCCTCCTGTGACGTCCGCTGGCCCTGCAGAGAAGGTGGTCAGGGGACAGCGTTCTCAGGGCTGCTCTTTCACCAGTCCTTGGACCTTGGCACGTGAGGGGCCACCGCCCTTAGCAGCAACCGGGGCCTGGCGACAGTGCTGCAGCAGCAGGCCACGGCTGAGCTCCCTGTCCCGGAGGCCTGTCTCCGCAGGGCCAGTGGCCTGGTGGCGTGAGGAGGACCGCCCTGGCCCACGGTGCATGGACACCGGAGATGACCAAGCAGCAGCTCCTGGACGGTTCGCGTGGACTCAGAAAAGCAACTCTGATATCACGTGGGGCCTAGTGGCAGGCCCACACATGTGGCACGTGGCCTGTGCTCCTCGAAAGCCCCGCGTTGCCACATCGGTGCCGTCATCTGCACAGCTGGCCAGGCAGGACGTGACAGTGGAACCCTGAGTAGAGCCACTGTCACCTGTTTTGATTCTCAGCAAGCTTGGTGACATGTGGGAGGGTGGTCCCTGTCGGATGGTGTCACCAGTATTCAGAGTGACAGCAATCGCACTGTGAGGAGACCTTTCTCTGTGGTGGATGCCTTCGTAGCCTTCCTTGGGGTTCCTGGGCATCTGTGAAGACGCGTCTGCTCTCGCTGAGATGCCAAGCTAAGCCCGAGCGCCTGCCGTGAGGCCAGGGTGGACCCAGGGCGGAGCCCGGCGGCACAGAGCCCACGGCTGCGTCTCCATCTCGTCACTGGTGAGAACCCCTCGCAGTGGGCTCATGTGAGGCCGGGCACTGGACAAGCGCATAGTCAGGAGAGGAATCAGCATCGCCGTACCTGTGAGCTGCAGGGGTGTTTGCGGATGGCCAGCGAGCGCGGGGACGCGGCCCTTTTCACCAAGAGCACCCGTGTTTGGAGACAGCACAGAGGAGGTGCAGAGGGATCTGGGTTCTAATCCGCGCTGTGGCTCTCCTGGAGCTCCGAGATGTAAGTGGATGCTGCCACGCCGGGCAGGCCGCCTCCGCCTCGGGAGCCCGTGTGACGTGGTCGCGCTGCTGTGCCCGGCAGCATCCTCGGGCTGTCATTTTAGGTGGTGAACGAGACCCGTGGCCCGTTCAGGTGTCACCAACACCGCCAGCCTCACCTGCTCTAGGCCCCGCCTCAAAGCGCACTGACCTGCCCAGCACGGCCCACGGCCCGTGGTCGTCGTGGTCCCGAGGAGGCGTTGTCTGCGGCAGGCCAGAGTCAGAATTACTCAGAGTTTTAGCCAGGACATGATGGGGTCGGGGGGAGAGACAGAGAGAGAAGGAACGGAACAGTCAGAGGGAGAGACGGGAGAGACAGAGGGAGAGAAGAAGAGAGACAGGGGGAGAGAGACACAGATGGTGGGGGAGGAGAACAGAGAGAGGGAGAGAGGGGAGAGATAGAGGGAGAGAAGAAGAGAGATGGGGAGAGAGACACAGACGGTGGGGGAGGAGAACAGAGAGAGGAAGAGAGGGGAGAGACAGAGGGGGAGGAGAGACAGAGGGGGAGAGACACAGATGGTGGGGGGG
>NW_006159840.1:6782613-6784077 GCF_000334495.1 Tupaia belangeri chinensis | reverse complement strand
AGGGGAGAGACAGAGGGAGAGAGACACAGATGGCGGGGTCGGGGGCAGAACAGAGAGGGAGGCAGGCAGAGGACAACCGCGCTTTCCCTAACCCGCAGAACCCGGCCCTGGGAGGTGCCCACACAGCTCGCCTCCATGCACATGTGGTGGGACCGTGCGCGCCCTGTGAGTCTGCGGCTGGGCACGGGCAGGAAAAGGAAGCATCACACCTTGGCCCTCAAGTGATGTGCTGAGAAGAGGACGGTGAACGCGGACCCCCTTCCTGCGCCACCCGCCATGGGCCGAGGACACCTTCTGCCTGAGGTCCAGTCCCTGATGCAAGGCGAGCGCTGCTATTGATTCTGCCTCTGGGAGTGAGAATGTGCTGGAAAGCTTCCCGTGGGAGACCCCAAAGAGAACCGCAAGGCAGCCTCACCTCACCTGCACAGGGGGAGGAGGTGGGTTCGGGGGCACGTCTGGGATTCTAGCCGGCCAGATGGACGACGCGTGGGCTCCCTCGTGGGGCTCTCACCCAGGCCCCAGCCAGCGCTCTAGCCCGAGGCTGAAAGGTGACAGCTGTTTTCCATAGACTGCGTGAGACTGCCACCTCTCCCCTCCGCGCTGGCCGGCGGCTGTGCACGGACGCTGGGCGGCGTCCTGGGGTCGGTGCCGGGAACCCCCCGCGTGGGCAGCGTGAGGACAGCAGAGGACCAGCTCGAGCAGCCTGCGGTCAGGTCGGCCCGCGGCCGCACGTGGTTCTGCGCGTTTCCTGGGAGGCTGCAGCGGCCCCTTTCACATGCACAAGGCGGGTCCTGACAGAGCCCGGAGCCGAGGCGGTGCCTTCCCCGGCAGCCCACCAGGTCCCGCAGGTGGTTCCAACTCCGTAATCCCAGCTCCTGAAGACGTGGTCCTGGAGGGATGCAGGGAGGAGTGAGGCTACCCGCAGCCGGAAGTAGCAGGTGACGTGACGGAGCGAGCAGCAGACGTCTAGACGGTTACGGTCCACGCGACGGTCCCCAGCGCCCATCAGAGAAGGCTATCTTCTTGCAACGACAGAAATGCATGGGTGGGAGGCTCCACTGGGGTCTGGACTTAAAAGGAGAATGGACTGTCTAGGCAGCGAGGGAGGAGAGTGAGGAGACCCTGGAGGCCGGGGAGGACTGGGAGGGCAGACGTAGAACATGTGGGTCCACCGGGGGGCAGTGGAGTCCACGGGACGGAGCTAAGGGCTGAGGGCAAATGACTAGCCTTTGGATCCAGCTCAGGTTTAGATGAACGGGCCAGGTGCCGGGTGGTAGGACGGGGCGTGCAGGGACCACTCCTGGCACTGTGTGTGCCAGGCTGGGTGAAGCAGGAGCAGTCCAGCCAGGAGAGCGGACGCGGTGTCGGGCCTACAGGGACAGGAGGGTTTGTCACAGAGGGGAAGCCCCAGGCCTTCATGGAAGGTGAAACGCTCAGGAGACCCAGGGGCCGGGGCGGGCCACC
>NW_006159840.1:6764218-6781886 GCF_000334495.1 Tupaia belangeri chinensis | reverse complement strand
AGGACGTCAACCGTCCTGGAGAGGCTGCGCGACTCGTAGGTGATGTCCCGGCCGAGAGGAGGGGCAGAGGCCAGCGGGAGAGGAAGGGGAGATGGGGAGCCCATCACTGCAGAGGGGCAGGGGGGCAAAGCGTCCTGCGGGCATCCTGTCCTCCTCCGTACCTTGTTTATCTGCAGGCGGCCCCAGTAGGAGTTGCTGTCCCTCACAGTGAGAGGTAACGTGTGAAGTCCCCACCGAGCTCACCAGCCTCGAGGGACGTGTCCTGTATGTCAGCTCCCGCAGGCTGCCCTGGCACTGCCGGTCGCTGCGCAGGTCACATCTGCAGAAACGTGCCCTCCGCGGTCCGGGGGCCGCGAGTCTGAGCCCAGGGGTGTGCAGGTCTGGGCCCTGGGGACAGTCCTCCCCGTCACTGGTGCCGTGGCAGCCTCAGAGGTCCTGGGCTCGCAGATGCGTCGCTCCATCCCTGCGCCCTCCTCACGTGCATTCTTCTACATGCGTCTTCCCCCTCCCCCTCCTCTCCTTCAGATTGCCAGAGGGTGTGTGTGTTCCAAAAGACAGAATGTGAGGTGGGGGACCCAGAGTGAAGGTGGCAGTGGATTTAGGAAAAAACAGGCTGGAGCCAGCAGGGAGCATGTGGTTGAGTCACTGGACTCCCACATAATCGACCATGGTTCAAGTCCTACACCTGGCAGCTAGCTTTCTCACTCTCCCCTGTCTGTCTCTCACTGGTCAAAATTGAAGAATAATGATAATAAATAGATCTTTAAAAAACCAAAACAGACACACACACACACACAGTAGAGACGAGCAGGGATCAGATGAACAGGGCGTCTCTGGTGGAGCCCCCCCGGCGCCGAGCCGGTCCCGGTGTATCCTGGAGGGCAGCGGGGAGGGCGGAGCAGTGGCAGAGCCCAGGTCTTCTGCCACCAACTGCGGCTGGGGAGTGTCTCGCATCTCGCAGTTCTTGCGGCTGTAAGCAAGCGTCCCCTGGCCTTCGCTGGCTGAGGCAGTTTCCTTACTCCCTGCCAAGCAGCGTCAGTCCCGGGGGGCTGGCCTGGGCCTCTGCTCCTCCGTGCAGGTCCCCATCACCCCGCTCAGGTTCCGCTGCTCCCGAACTGACAGAGAGGCCTGTCCCAGAGGGGTGGCCACGTCACAGTCCCGTCCCCTGCGGCTCCCTCTCCTTCCGGGATTCTGGACTCACATGCACAAGCGTGAGTCTGTTTCTCAAGCTGCCAGACTCAAACCTGGGGTCAGCCACGTGGGGGCCAGCTGCCGTAACACCCCTGGCCACAGTGCCTCTTGCAAAGACAGCACGTTGGGTGTGGGCCCATGGTAACCCAGTTATGGCCTCACCGGGACGTGATCTCCTCTGCCGAGACCATCGTTCCAAATACGGTCCGGACTGCGATGCGTCTTGTGGGGACAAAGCTAAGCCCCCACACTCGTTATGTTAGTACAGCGTGGAAATGCCAATTCCAGGCCTTCGTGTCAGCTAGGCTCTTCGTATTCTCAGGCCTTTTCTTGAAATGGTTGCAAGCTAGCGTGGGTTTGCAGCAGCCCTCCCTGAGAAGACGGGGTTTAGCTGACGCAGTTGCTCCTGGCAAATGGCGTAGCGCTGGCGTCGCAAACTTCCTGAAGAGCCCCGAGACTGGCCGGCCCGCTGTTCCCGGAAGGACGCGCAGTCCCAGAATAGCGGGAAGGAGTGACGTCACGGGCTGCCGGGCGTGCCATTGTGAGTGTGGCATCTGCTCGCTCCCAAGGATCCTCGCCGTCATAGACAGCACAGGCTACTTGTCCTTAGCAACCTGGGAGCAGTCCGCGGGTTACTGACTTCCACCTCGGTTACCCCAAGTGCACTAGTTACTGGCTTACCTGGAGGAAGAAGGGGGGAGGTTAGGAGGGTTAGTTCTCACTCTGTGCTTTTTAAAATAATTATTTTATTTAACTTTATTTATTTACTTTTTTAAAAACTTTGACCAGAGAGAGGCAGAGAGAGGGAGAGAAAGAGAGAGAAAGCAAGCCCCCAGGTCTAGGACCCGCACCGTGGTTGGCCATGTGGGAGTCCAGGGCCCTTAACCACCACGCCACCTGCCAGCCCCATCAGTCTGCACTTCTGTCTGAGCGTGAAGCACATTGTGTCCAGGAAGCAGTGGGGTCTGCCTGGCTGTCCGCTGACGGCTCTCACTCATCTGTCCACCCAGGAGGTACTTGTTTGGGGTAGATCAGGCGTCACTACGGGCCCTATGTGCTGAAGAGACACAGTCCCTACCCTCGTGAGTCCACAGCAGAATACAAGCATTAATCAAAGGATTACGCACGCACGCACCTGAATATCTGAGTGCTCCCGTCGAAGGGGCCCTGGCAGGTGCTGGAGGTATCCCTGGTGGGTGATGGGGGTGAGGCAGGGGGAGGATTCAGCACCAATCTCAGCCCCAAGAGTAGGGCAGCGTGTGGTCCAGCTGGGGTGGTATGCATGTGATGGCCGTAGACAGTGAGGAGCTGCCTGGACAGCCAGAGCCGGGGAGCCGGGGAACCGGGGAGGACAGGGTGAGATGCACTTGAGGAACCAGAATCAGGGTCAGGTGGTTTTGACAGAAGCAGCCCAGGATCGGCAGACCTGCTTGAGTATGAACTTGCCTGTAAGCAGACAAGGTGGCCCGAGTACTGAGCTGCAAGTAGGTCAGGATTCGGGTTACACCAGGGCTGTTCCAGGATGCCTGTGACAGCACTGGGCCTCTGTGTTTGGGTGTCCTTCTGTGCCACTCGCCTCCTGCACAGACGCCACGCACCGCTAGATAAAGGCTTTGAGCTGACCTTGACATGCGGCAGGAAGACCCCCCACACACTTGTTATTCTTGCAGACCATGTGGGTTATTCTTGGTCTTCTGTTCTCCCATTAGAGTAGTAGGGCTAATCAACTTGCCAAACTATTCCAGGATCTGCACTGGAATTGCATGAAATTATGAATCAATTTGGAGATGAGAGAATTTAAATTCTCAGAATCGCGAGGATACTTTTGTTTCTATTTTTGTTCCTGAGAATTGGTTGTCTTTCCGTTTTCCATGTGTTCTTTAATGTCCTTCGATAGCCTCATAATGATCTCCAATGAGATGGTCCATGTCTTGTGATAGACTTACTCTGAAGTACCTTTAAAAAGTTCTTGTTGTTGCATTATTAATGGTCTCATTTTAAAACTGAGTTCTCCAACTTGTGCTGTTGCATAAAATGCATTCAAATGTTGTTTATTCGTCTCACTGATGAGCAACTTTATAGAGCATACTTACAGACTTCTTTCCATGTAGGTGAGCAAAATCTATGAATGGCAGTTTTTCTTTCCAACCCACTTCCTCATGGTAAATTGCCCTTTTTTAGATACTGTGGATTCAAGTTGCTAATATTTTGCTCAGAATCTTGGTTCAGTTTCTTGAGTGAGGGTCACTAGAGAATTCTTCAGGCGGGGTGTGACATCAAAGATACTCCAGCCATTGGGAACCAGCAGTTAGCGTAATGGCTATGCCGCTGGACTCCCACATAGTCGACCGTGGTTCGCGTCCTGGACCCGGTGGCTTAAAACTCACGCCGGGCGCGTGTGCGTGTGTACCCAAGATCCCGAGAGGAGAATGGAGGAGAAGGGATTGCGGCGTGACCATCCCCCCTGGGGGGTGATTTCTCACTTTCTGTCTCTCTGTCTCTCTCTGTCTGTCTGGCGAGCACATGCGCCCTATAGCAAAAACCTCTTAAAAAAAAAAAAAAAAAAAAAAAAAAAAGATACTCCAGCCACGTCCTGCACAGAAGAGCCCTTGGCCTATTTGGAAGGAGACGTGGCAAGCTCACTCTCCGGAGCACTGGGAACTGGAGGCGGAGCTCACTCAGGAGCGGGCCTCATATTGTCTTTACGGGAAGACTTGCAACTGCTGGTTCAACTTGCCTAGTACAAAATTTATGGGACATTTTTTTCTTGAATTCATTTTAGTTTACTTCGTCCTGCACAGAAGAGCCCTTGGCCTATTTGGAAGGAGACGTGGCAAGCTCACTCTCCGGAGCACTGGGAACTGGAGGCGGAGCTCACTCAGGAGCGGGCCTCATATTGTCTTTACGGGAAGACTTGCAACTGCTGGTTCAACTTGCCTAGTACAAAATTTATGGGACATTTTTTTCTTGAATTCATTTTAGTTTACTTTTTAGATTTGCTATAGGGTGCATGGACCCACTGGAGGGAGCAAAAGAGAGAGGGAGACAGACAGACAGACAGAGAAATACCCACTAAGGGAAGTGGCCGCACTGAAATCCCACCTCCTCCATGCTTCTCTTGGGACTGGGGCATGCACATGTGCCTGGAAAGTTTTAAGGGACTGGGTCTGGGACTGGAGTCGTGCAGTCAGACCTGTGGGATCCAGGCGCACTAACTGCCGTGCCACTGGCTGGCTCCTGAATTCACTTCCTTAGGTTCTACTTTCCTATAAACTTATCCATTTCTCCCAGGTCTTAGTTTATGAACCTAAACTCGTTTATCAGAGTCTCCATCTTTTTTATAAGACTTATTTATTTAATTTTATTTATTTACTATTACTATTTAACCTACTACAGGGTATGCACACTCACCAGAGGCAGACAGAGAGAAAGTCCCAGGTCCGGGACTCAGACTGCAGTCAGCCATGTAGGAGTCCGGTGCCCAAACCGCCATGTACCTGCCGGCTCTGAATCTCCATCTTTTTCATTTCTGCTGCCTGGTGACTGTGCCCCCTTACCATTCCTAATGTTGTTTATTTGCACCTTCTTTTTCCAAAATCTGCCTTTTTTTAATTGCTGGAGGGTGTATGTACTTTGCCAGAAAGGGGAAGAGAGACCCAGGAGGGAGAAAGCACCCCCAAGGGGGCATCCCTTCTCTGTTTCTGCAGCCCATCTGGTCTGGGGGCACGCACATGCAACAAACACGCAACGTGGTTTTATTTTTGTTCTCAGGTCACAGGGAGCCGGGATGCAAACCACAGTTGGCTGTGTGGGACCAGGCTCCCTTACTACTATGCTGTGGGGCTAGCCCCAAATCTGTCATTTTATTAAGATTTTTTAGTACAGTTTTGAATTTGCTTATCTTTTTATTGTATCTGAGCTCTCTCTCTTGTTAATTTCAGTGATTTTTTTGTTATAGTACTCTTTCTGTTGTCTTTGGGCTTATTCTGGTGGAAACCTCCTCCCTGAGTTACCTGCTTAGCTCATTAATTTGCAGATTTAGGCCTAACAGAAGCATTCACTGCCATAACTATCCCCTAAGTCTCACTCAGTAGCATTCCACAGAGACTGATAAGCAATAATTTTTAATTTCTCAAATCCAAAAATTTCTAGTCCTCACTGGGATGTAGTGTTTGACTCAAGGCTATTAAATTTTTATTTTTAAGGGGCCAGTGATTGGTGGGTGGTTAAGGTGCTGGATTCCCATATGGTCAATCAGGGTTCAAGTCCCAAACTGTGTGTGCCCCAAATCCTGAGAATACAATGGAGGAGAAGGGATGGTGACATAGCCATTCCCGGGGGTGCTGTCTCACTCTCTCCCTGTCTGCCTCTCCCTCTGTGTCTCTGTGTCTCTGTCTCTCTCTCAGGTGAGTGCATGTACCCTTTGGCAAAAATAAAGAAATAAAGCTGTATTTTTAAGTTTATAATTCTATCAGATTGTTAAATAATAAAATTAAAGTTATCTTTAAAGTATGAAGAAAAAATTACTTTGTAAAATTATTTGTGAGATTTTTGCTTTTAATCATTTCCTGACCTGGGCCTTGTGAGCATGTTCATGGACAGCAGTCTTTCTAAATGCTTCGTGCGTACTTGAAAAGAGTGCATTATCTACAGCGATCGGGTGTCCCCTATTCTATGTGTTCTCCAGGTCGGCTTTCTTAAATATGCTGTTTAATTATCCAATACCTACTGATTTCTGGGTTTTTGCTGGATTTATCATTTGTTGAGGGGGTACTGGGCATTTCCACAAACAGTAGTGAACGCGTCAGTTTCTGGATTCAGTTCTCTCACTTCGATTTAATCTCTCTGAAGCTGGAGTGTGCGGGCACGTGGTGTCCCAGCAGGGCTGTGCTGGGCTGGCTGGGTGCGCTGCATGGGGAGCCCGGTCCCACAGACCCAGCCAGGCTTGACCCTTGGCATTGGCGGCTTGTGAAGAACACCAGGCACATGTGCGTGCTCGCCCGAGTCCTGGCAGGATGGAGGAGTGGGGGAAGGGGCACCGTGACCACGCCCTGCCGAGGGCACTTTCCTGGTCTGTCTGTCTGCTTCGTGCTCATGCCCTCTGAGTTAAGAAAAACAATCCGAATTACTGTATCTTTCAGATGAATTAAAACTTTCATCAATGTGTAGTGTTTCTTTATATCTGTAAAAACTGTCTGTGGGGACCAGCAGTTGGCGTAATAGCTATGTCGCTGGACTCCCACGTAGTCGACCGCTATTCAAGTCCTGGACCCAGTGCTTAAACTTACACCGGGCGCGTGTGCGTGCATGCCCAAGATCCCAAGAGGAGAATGGAGGAGAAGGGATTGTGGCGTGGCCATCCCCTCTGGGGGGTGATTTCTCGCTTTCTGTCTCTATGTCTCTGTCTGTCTGGTGAGCACACATGCCTTATAGCAAAAATCTCTCAAAAAAAAGCTGTCTGTGCAGTCTGTATGCCATCCAATCCCTTCACCATCTCTCTCGGCATTAGTACTGACGTGGGGTAACTTCTCCCAACCTCTGTCAGAAACTGTCCATGGCTCTCACTTCAGCTGTCTCTATAGCTACATTTATCTTTATTTATTTATTTATTTTTGGAGAGGTTTTCGCTATAGGGCGCGTGTGCTCGCCAGACAGACGGAGAGAGACATAGAGACAGAAAGCGAGAAATCACCCCCCAGAGGGGATGGCCACGCCACAATCCCTTCTCCATTCTCTTCTCGGGATCTTGGGCACGCACGCACACGCGCCCGGCATGAGTTTTAAGCCACTGGGTCCAGGACGCAAACCGCGGTCGACTATGTGGGAGTCCAGCGACATAGCCATTACGCTAACTGCTGGTCCCCAACTACATTTATCTTAAACCGGTTTTGTACTCATCTCTCAGCTGGAAAGTTCAGACCATTAACACTGCTGATCATTGCTGACATATTTTGACTTATTTCCCTTTCAGTTTGTGCAAGTCTGGGATTTGATTTCGCCTCACTTCCAAATTAATAATTAATAATTACACGGGCGCCGCTTCGTGGGTACTGGGAAGATAAGCCTGCAGGATGGGAGACAGGGACTCTCAGTACGGGAACACAGAGTGGCAATCCTGCACACACGTGTGGTGCCTCGGCTCCCTCTGCTCCCCAGTCCCCAGGGAGCAGGCAGGGGCCCCGGGGAAGGCTCCCTGCCGGAGGTAAGCAAGCCTGCTCTGGGCTTGGAGGGAAATGTCACCTCACTACTCAAGGATGCTCACTGCAGACGCGACCCTGAGGCCGGTCTGGCTGTGAGTGGCAGGGCCTGGTGTGCACGGCCGGCAGGGGTGTGCAGCCCACGGGCCACAGTGGTGGCGGCTCCCACTTCTGCTTTCTCTCAATCTCCTTTTCTGAACTTCTTTTAAAGTTTTTTTTTTCTTGTTCTATACTTTTTCCTATAGTAGTGTAATAATTACACATTGAATTTCTATTTTCATGTTACTCTAGAAATTTTAGCCTGTGTATTTAGTTTAAAATTAATCAGCATCTTTAGCTCCAGAAAAAATCCAAAGACATTGGAAGACTTTTGACCTGGGTCCTCCTATTTTTTAGAGCAAGTTTATTTCTAACTTGATTTAAGTTTGCTTATTTCCCGGGCTTTTATCTCTGTTTATGCAGTCCACGTGTGTTCAGCCTTACTCAAGACGTCATTGGTAGTTCTCTGGCTATTACCAAGAAACATCTTCCTTTTGCCCTCGTTTGTGAGAGAACAGGGTAGAACGTTCTAGGTTGAAGTGATTTTCTTCTAGCATGTTGCATACATTATTCTATCCCTTTACTCATCGCTATTGAAATAGTAGCTGGCTCCAGTTCACATTCATTTGGAGAAACTCTTTTCTTCTGGCTCTTCTGGTTACTCTGGAGAGATTCCTTTTCCTGTTTCTGGTACTCTGCAGATCTAATTTGATGTGTCTCATTATGGATTTATTTTTCTGTAAGCCTCCTTGGGATTTTGAGACCTTTCTGAATACAAAGATGGGTCTATTTTATATCTCAGAAAACTTTTCCGCTTTTCCTTCACTTCCCATCTCAATAGCATTTTCCTACTTTCCTTTCTCGTCTCTGTTCTAAGATTTAGAGGTGTGTCAGATTTTTCTCCCTCTCTTTTATTTCTCTCTCACTTTAATTTTGCTACAGGGCTCATCTTCTCACTGGGGAGAGAGCGGGAGAGTGAGAAAGCACCCCCAGGATATGGCCTCCCTTCTCCCCTATTCTCCTCTTGGAAGTGGCACACACGTTTTTCAAGGCCCTGGGTCTGGGACTCGAACCACGCAGTCCCCTGTGGGATCCAGCCACCTTAACCACCTTACCACCACTGGCCCTCTTCCACAGTGTTTAATCTCCCTGTGTATTTGCTGTCTTTTGTTCTTGCATTCTCTCAATTACCATCAGATCTAACTTCTCTAACTTTTTCTTGGACTTCGTTTCATACATCTTTGGGGATTTTAGTTTAAATTATTACAGTTTCAGGTTTAAAGTTTTCCTTATCTTTACAAATCTGCTTGGCTATTTTATCATCTTGAGTTTTCTTTTCATGCTTTCAATCCTCTTTTTTAAAATAATTAAATGAGCACATTTTATATTATTTACAGGTTTGATTCTGAACTTTATCTCTGCTGACTCTGGCTTGTGGTTCATTTCCTCCCGTAGATGGTACTTGAGGGGTGAGAGCCCACGTTGCCTAGAATTTTCTCTGTGCTGAGAGACATGTTCGAAGTACTGGAGTTCCCTTAGTCCAGGGGAGATCCCAAGACCCCCAGAGTGTCTGGAGCCGGCGCTACGCCAGCCCGGTGCTGCCGCCTTTGCTCCGTGTGGACACACCCATGACCAGGGTAAAGTCTCGGTCAGGCCCAGGGAGGGCTGGACCTCGCCGGCCAGCACTGCTGTGGACCAAGTCTCGCACTGCATAGCAGTAAAGGTGGGGTGACTGTCCCCTGTCCCTCTGTTAGGACTCTCACTATGCTGTTCCGAGGGAACTGAACCTGGGAAGGGAAACCGCAGCGTAGGGGGCAACTGTGGGTCCCCCGCAGGGACCCATGCTCGCTTCTGCCTGCCCCACGAAAGCTCAGGGTTTGGGGTGGGGCTCTTCTGGCCGCCCTGTTAGAATGAATGGCCTCACACTGGCCTGAGTTAGGCCACAGAAGCGGAGAGGCGAGCTCGGCCCTCGTCCCCAGAGCCCAGGCCTGCAGAGACGCCTCCTTCCCCGGAGCGAGGGTTTTCCCAGCCAGCCCGCAACGTCTGCTCTGGGGGACGCAGACTTTCTGCCAGATGACTCTCACCTGCCCTTCTCTGCCTGAACCCAGAACGTTCACCAGACACCCCCAAAAGTGGACTCTGTGAACACCGTGTGTCCGGGTGGTGGGGACACACAAAGCTCTGGATGAAGGTGCCTGCGGCCGCACACTCAGGTTCTCCTTGCCTCACTGTAGCCTGGCTGTTCCCAGCTTGTTCGCAGTCCAGCGGGTGGCCTCATGGACAGAGTGCTGGATCCCACATAGCTGTCCCTGGGGTTCAAGTGTTGGACCCAGCAGCTTGGAAATCACGCTGGGTGTGTGTGTGCGTGCCCAAGATCCTGAGAGGAGAGTGGAGGAGATGGGATTATGGCATGCTGTCCCTCCGGGGGGTGGCTTCTCACTTCTCTGTCTCCATCTCTCGGGTGCACGCATAAGCCTTATAGCAAAAACTTAAAAAAATAATTATTATTTTTTAAAAAAATAAAGAAGTGCCCCTCTTCTTACACCCAGCGTTTCTAGGTGTCCCAGGAGAGCTTGAGCCCCTGGTGGATGTCTGAAACCGTGCGCTGTGCGCGATGCCTGGCGGCCCCCAGAACTCTGCCACTTCCGTGGTCCTTGGGGACACGAGGAAGGTGGCTCCGCTGCCCGGCAGCCCAGTGGCTTCCCCGCTCTGCTGGGTCCCCGGTGGCTTCCTGTCTGCAGCGTGGTCAGTGCCTGAATACAGCCAAGGTCTGTGAGGGGTCTTGAGCAACGAGCGTCTCTGGCTGGGGGAACTTGACAAAGATTACGTTCTTTGCACTCATTCCAGGTCTTGGCAGCTTTTCTATTGTGGAGGCTTTTTTGGTTTTTTTGTTTGTTTGTTTTCCCTCTTAAGCTACAGAAACCCTTCCTGCCCCGGTTTAACCTGCTTCCTGCTCCTGCACACTCCCTTCCTTTCGCTGTTCCCTGTGGCTTACTGCAGGCTGGGAGAGCGGGCGACTCCTCCCGCCAGGCTGAGGCTGGGCCGAGGTGTGTCAGTGTCGGCAGGGATGGGAGACACAGCGGGGAGCACAGCTCTTCATAACCTGAGGTCCAGGTCCTGACCGGCCCCAAGTGCAGACTCCCCATATGGGACCTTCCCCCTTCTCCTCTCCCCCAACCCAACATGCTGACTCCAGGGGACACATACTGTGTCCCCTCTGGCCTGTACCGTGGCTCGCACTCGCTGAGACTGTGTGCTCCCGTCCTCGGGTGTCGCTTCCGCCCACGGCTGGACTGAGGTCACTCAGGGCCTGCAGGGCTGCGTCCTCCCTCGAGCCCTTCCTGCTGGCTCATGTGACTTCACGGTCCACACTCAGTGTCCATGGAGCCCACCAGGCGGGCGGTGGACCTCTCTACCTGAGGCAGCCCATGCACGCTAGGCCCGCGATGGTGCTGGTTGGCGACTCCCGCCCGGCTCTTCTGTAGCTAAGTCTAGCTAAGGTTTATGTGGGAGAGCATGATTAGTAATTAGGGAGTCACGAGCCTGAGTTTCTAACACGTTGAAATATTCACAGTGCAGTCGGTCCCCCTCTACTACAACCTGTTCATCTTTATCACAGACCTTATTTAAACCAGGACTTCGTTTTCCTGGTGCTTTTAAAACAGTATCTAATCGGCTCTTGATGATTAGAATTGTTCTAAGTAATGTCTTCATGACATGAATTATTTGTGGTGTGAAAAGACATAGTCCGACCCTCAGAAGTGACGTCCCGATCGTTTGGGGCTCTGTGCTCTGTCCTCACCCGTACGTCTCTCCTAGGCGACTTCTTGTCCACACCATGGTCTCTTTGGAATTAGCTGCTGCCAGTATTGTAAGCCTAGGTTACGGGGACCCGCGTGAACGTCCTGGGGTAAGGTGTCAGCGGATGTGACAAGAAGGGGGTGGAGGAAGCCTGGAGCTGGAACCGGTGGCCGAGAAGTCGCCCAGGAGCCAGCGCTGCAGCACCCCGGCCACAACTCTCCAGGCTCCCAGGCCCTCTCCCCTCTGCCGCTTCCTCTCCGTCCCGCGGCCACTGTGTCACTCTCCACTGGACACTGTCCTGTCCGCAGGTGGTCACGAGAGCCCCTCCTCTGACATTGCACCCCTCTCCAAGGTGCTCCTCAAACGCAGATGTGCTCCTGGGGGCCCTGCTCCGGCTCTCCTGGTGGCTTCTCTGCAGCTAGGGGACGAGCACGGCTCTCTCTGCATCTGAGCTCTGCACTTGATCTCCCGCTCCGGCCACCCGGTAGGCCACAACCCCTGTGCCTCTCACCCCGACCTTTGTACAGATGCCCTTTGCTTCACCCTGTCCCACCTGGTTTGCAGAGCCGTCCCGTGTCCCCCAGTCGCTCTGCTGTCCACGTGGGCGGGGTGCATGCCTGTCTCCCCTTCGACCTGGTGCTTTCCAGAGTCGCGGCACATTCCTGCCCTCGATGTTCTTCAGTAGCCTGTGTCCTTCAGGGAAGCACAGGGCTGGGTCCAGAAGAGGAGACCACAGAACAAGTGACACCAGAGTGAGTCCGAACAGTCCTTCAGCCCTCGAGGACACCGTAGCTATGGTCTCTCCGCGTTTTACAAATGCCGTGGCTGTTAAAGTGACCTTGAACTACTTCTAACGACAATGTGTGTTTACTATCTAGCCTTAAATCCATAGACCAACGACTGCCTCACTCGCTGTGCCAGCTAGGTGTTTCTCAGCTTCAAGTAGCAGGGACCCAGCTCGAGGTGACGTGTCCGTCCCCGTAGAAGGAAGCTGAGAGGTTAGGCTGGAGGGTTAGGAGTAACTCGGCAGCGCTGTCAGGGGCTGGCATCTTTCCAGTTTCCATGCCACGCCTAGCACAACAGGCGGGCCCCTCGGGGTCCCCGCAGAGCTGCGCCAGCTCCGGACATCACACCCTCCCGTGTTAGCATCTGGAGTCCGTGAGGAGGCCCACTCGCCCCACCCCCACTGTCTCCGTCCCTCCAGGGACATCAGATCTCTCCTTGGCTGTTGTCCCCGTCTGTGGGGATGCCACATGCCTGTCTTTGGCTCCGCTACGACCTTCCAGAGTGTGTCTGTCCCACCTGACCCCGTCCCTTCGGTCATGGCGTCAGGGCGCCCACCCTGCCCTCCACCCCTCGCCGAGCTCCCTGCTCCCACTTGCCTTTCCTTGGATTACGTTCCTTGGCTTGAGGCCGGCCTTTCTGGGCACGGTCATCCGGGCCGATGGCCCAGAGATGCCCAGGCACACCTGTGCGTGGTCGGGTGCACTGCACCCTTCTGCTGCCCCCAGGCTCCCATCTCTGAGGTCTCACGCATCTCTAAGGGAGAAGCACCCGCTGAGGGCCGGCCAGCCTGTCCCTGAGGGCACCGTGACACTAGGTGTGCTCTGCCAGGTGCTAGGGAGGCGCTGTGCCCAGGTGCCCTGCAGCAGAGGGTGGGACAAAGTCTGTGTGTTTTAGGTCACTAGGTCAGTGCCCCTCGTGTCCTGGCCCTTTGGTTTCCAGATGGACTTGGCCAGCACAGAGGCGGCGTGCCGGGGGAGGACTTGGAAGACTTGTGGACATCAGAGCCGCTCAGATGGCGGGAGACAGATGGCGCCCTCCCAGTGACCCCCTCTACCTCTGCCAAGGGGTCCTGAGAGGGTCAGCCAAGCCCTGGTGGTGTCCCTGGCTTGAAACTCAGCTCGGTGTTCCTTGCTAAAGCTGCTGAGAGTTGGCAAATTTGGGCCAAGCACAACCGGCCCTGTGGGTTTCCACGTCCTTCCCTTCCACCCCTGAACCGGGGGCCCTCTCTCTGTGTGGCATCGTCACCTCCTCGAGTTGTGCATCTGCAACTGGCCCTGTGGGTTTCTACGTCCTTCCCTTCCACCCCTGAACCGGGGGCCCTCTCTCTGTGTGGCATCGTCACCTCCTCGAGTTGTGCATCTGCTCAGGTGTGTTCGGCTCGGATGACTGCTGACTGTTTTGATGAGATCGACGGGCCCGGGGGTGGAGCTGAGACTGAGACAAGCTTCCAAGGGGGAGGCGCCAGGCAAGTGGGAGACCAGAGGCCACCCTGGCCTCCTGGGGGCGTTGCCAATGGCCCCGGAGGCCCTTGTCCGAGAGCCCATACCCCGTGACACTTGGTGGCTGTGAACTGTCCGGTTCTGATACGCCCACCATGCTCCGCCATCAGTCTTTAGAGTGCCTCCCTGAGCAAGGGTTTACTCCTTCTCCGAGCATTTAAAACTGCAGGCTTAGGAGCTGCCCGTCTAGTCCTCGCCTCCTAGTGACTTTGTATGCCTCGTAAGTACAGTGCAGATGCGGGCCGGAGGGACAGGGTGGGAAGGACAGCTGTTCCCCATCAGGCTATGGTGGGCTAACTGGTTTTGGGCACACTGCCTGGTTCCAGGTCTTCCTGAGTTTCAGTCAGCACTCACCTCGGCTCCCTGTTCTCCCTGCCTAACCTGAGCAGCCTCTTCCTCCGTGCCACACTCCCTCGGGAGCAGGGGCCCCTTCCAGACACTGCTTCCCTATCACAGAGAGCGCTCGTCAGCCCCTCCTCACTCCCCTCCCCTCCCCTCCACGCAACTGCACACTCCTGGCCTGTTCATGTCATCTTGTGTCCCTGACGCCCCACAGTCCAGGCTCATGGGTGCCCAACCGCTCCCTGCGCTGCACTGAAGGCCACAGTGTCTGCGAGCACAGGTCTCCTGGTACTGGCTTGGAGCCGTGTCGTCACAGGACTCAGTCACAAACTCACTGTGCTTAAGTCACAGGAAAACTGAGACACTCAGAGGTCAGCAAGGCCCACGTCGTCCTAGTCCTCGCCCACTCCTTCCCTCGGACGTGAGTCGTTACCACGTCCACCTCTTCTTCTCTGGTATCCAGTAATGACCATGGGCACCTGGGCTAACGTGGACCCCGGTGTGGCATCCTGGAGAATTCTGTTATACAAGCATATAAAGAGGCAGCACGAAATACTGACAAGGTTTGGTATACTTGTATTTTTCCATGACAAAACCAAGGGCAATAGACTTGCTCTAGCATTGAATTCCACAGTTGGAAAGGTTTTTTTGTTTTGAATTATTTTGTTGCTATTTCCAAGTTCAACAACTATTTTGATGCACTCAAATCTGGAGGAATCATGAGTGCCCTTGAAGATATTTTCTTCTTAACTCTGTTAGACCAGGCCCAAAGACTCCTGGTGAAACGCAAACCTTAATTTAAGTCTGCATCGAGGTTTCAGTCCTGAGCAAGATTATTCACAAGTTGGGACCAGCAGGTGGCATGGCGATTAAGGTGTTGAACTCGCACATGGCTGATCACAGTACGAGTCCTGGACCTGGCAGCTTGAAAATCACGCTGGGCGCATGTGTATGCCTGCACAGAATCCCAGGAGAAGAGTAGAGAAGGGATTGTGACGTGGCCAGCCCCTCAGGGAATGATTTCTCACTTTCCCCTCTCTCTGGTGCACGTGCTGTATAACAAAACCGAAAAATAAAAATTATAGGGACCAGCAGTTAGTGTAATGGCTATGTCACTGAACTCCCATGTAGCCGACTGCAGTTCAAGTCCTGGACCCGGTGGCTTAAACTCATGCTGGGCGCATGTGCGTGCGTGCCCAAGATCCCGAGAGGAGGATGGAGGAGAAGGGATTGCGGCATGGCCATCCCCCCTGGGGGGTGATTTCTCGCTTTCTATCTTTCTGTCTTTCTGGCGAGTGCATGCACCCTATAGCAAAAACCTCTCAAAAAAATTATACACACACACACACACACATACACACACGCACATACATACAAACATACACATGCACACACACATATACACATGAACACAAACATATGCATGTGTACATGCATACCTACATGTACACACACATGCACATGTGTGTACACAGAGACACATATATGTATGCGTATATGCACAATACACATATACATGTACATGCACACATGCATACACATAACACATAAATGCACGTGTATACTCATATGTGTGTATGCATATATGCATATGTGTGCACATATAGCCACACATAAATACATGCATACACATACATGCATACACACATATGTAATCCACAAATTGGTAGAGTTGGCAGACTGTACTCTCCAATCATTTTACCAGCTCCCCACAGTGGGAGACTTGGTCAAGCTGGTGCCTTCTCACCCCTCTCATCCCTGAGGCCCAGGGCCAGTCTGAGATCTGTGTCCTCTGTTCCCTGGGCCAGAGCGGCAACACCGTGAGGTCCAGACTGTCTTGCGTTTGCCTGGGCTGGCATGCCTGAGCGGGCCTAGCAGGTGCCAGGGCCTAAGAAGCTGGTCTGAGAACACAGGTCCTCACCCACCCAGCAGAACCACGGAGGGAGGCAGGAAATCGGTTCCCATGGGCAGTCACCAGGCACACCGTCTGGGGAAACTGCAAAAAGAGATGCTTGGTTTCCCTGTGGGTCTCTGCACCTCTGTTGTTCTGGAGAAAAGTGTTCAATATAGATCTTTTAATATGAAGCGTGAGACTCAGTGGCACTTTTCAACGTGCAAAGCACCACCACTCCCATATTCTTGCATAGGCCCCACAGCTATCCCGGGCGGGGCAGCAGGAGTCGTCTGGGAACCAGGGTGTGAGCACCCTGGTTTACCACCAAGGAGGCAGCGTCACCAGGGCCTGCAGACACGTGCCCACTGCTTCCCTGCAGAGCCCTGTCCTGTCATTAGTGTTCCTCGTCAGGGAGCCCAGGAGTTTATCTGGCCACCCTCCACCTGGACATAGCATGGGCACGCCCGGTTCTTGTCTGGGGAAGCTCCGATCTCTTCCCACCTTAACAAAAATAGCCCATCACAATGCTGATTCATCTGAGGGGCTGACAACACAGCAGAATTGCAGACTGCACTGCCAAAGAACAGTGCCTGCCCACCCCACAGGAATGTGATGGGAGGGTGTCAGGGCTCCTTCTCCCCTACTTTCAGACATGAACTCCACACGTGGATATTGTGCTAGAGGTAAACACAGCAGGCTGCACAGACTCATACACTCAGATCTGGGACTGCCTGCAGCCTCCTAATAAGCATTTCTAGAAAACAAAAATGTGTTTCCCTTTAAGACAAATCCCATGCAGCCTGCAGCTGGCCTCTGAAAGTCCTTGGCCTAAGACCCAGGTCACTCTGCCTCAGGATATGACCTCTGCAGGGCTCGTAAGTCATCTGTTTGGATAAATTTTCTATATATGGAGGCGGAGGACATGAAGGGGGGTGTGAGTCTTTGTTCTCCAACCACAGGAAAGGGAGGTTTCCCTCGCCGGTGCCGGTCCGGACCACGTGAGGCATCCGTTTTTCACCACCAGCAGAAGGAACGCGGCTGCTTCCTAGTGACAGGCGTGATACCCAGGCTCAGGAGGCAGGTTCCAGGTTGGGGTCCCGGGGTTGTGGGCCGCACTGCACAGCGAGCCGCGGTGGAAAGCTTTGTGCTACTGTGAATGTTGCTCGGTTTTCTGTGTCTGCTAATTAACAATTAAAGTTTTCCAATAGAGAAAAGGTTGATGACAAGGTGTGACTGTTGATGTTTTAAGGGAAAAGAAAAACAAAATGACACCTTCAGGGTAGAAAAAGCCCAGCAAGTCCAAAGGAGCAAAACGGGAAAGGCTACGACAGGCACAACTGCGGAGCAGTGGCGTTAGATTGCCCGACAGGGCAGCGGTACAGGGCCGGGCTCATTAGGCATGCGACGGCCGCAGGCGCTGATTGGCGGCTGGGGAGGTGGGCGGGCGATTAGACGGGAGGGGGGGCGGCGTGGGGCGGAGGTGCGCGGACGAGGAACTGGATGGAACGGAGGAAATGACAGCCGGGGCAGCAGAGCAGAGGATGCTGATTGGAGGTAGTGGCGGTGGGCAGGGCACCCGTAAGCGCAAAGGGGGCGCTGATTGGTGTTGATGGTGGTAGGAGGGAGTGGGCGGGGCCTCGAGTGCTGATTGGCGGTAGTGACGGTAAGCGGGGCGACAGAGGGGCTGTCAGAGCTTACTCTCAGGGAAGAGCAGCAGTGAGATCCTGAGGCGGCGGGCGCTGGTTGGCGGTAGTGGCGGTGGGCGTGGCAGAGGGGCCAGCGCGGCCTGCCCTTTGTGCCCACAGTCCGCGCCCCGCGCGCCTGGCTGCTGCGCCGGCTCCCTGGCCACGCGCGCTCGCCCGCAGACCTAACCCCTACGCCTGGGATGCGCCGGGGATGCGCGCCCCCCGGCCCGGCGG
>NW_006159840.1:6756915-6764192 GCF_000334495.1 Tupaia belangeri chinensis | reverse complement strand
GGCTCCTCCCGGCTGGGCGTGGGGCGATGGACCTGAGCATGAAGAAGTTCACCGTGCGCAGGTTCTTCTCGGTGTACCTGCGCAAGAAGTCGCGCTCCAAGAGCTCCAGTCTCAGTCGCCTGGAGGTAAATGCCGTCGCCTGGAGCGGGGGGTTGGCCGCAGGTACCTGGTCCCTCGTTGTGCCTGGAGGTGGCGCGTGCGGAGGATGCTGAGGGTCCTGGGCATCCCATATCTTATTGTCACATGGGTGGTTACCCGGGAGCCCTGTGAGGGAGTTAAAGTTATTCGAAAGCTGGTCTGTTTTCCTAAAGCCTAAGAGAAACAACTCTAAACGCTATAATTAGGACTTTGTAATCACTCCGTCCATGGGTCCACAGCGGGACCAAACTACCCCAGCGCGTTGCCACTGTCTGTGCAGGGTCTGGGGTGTTACCCCAGGTGCCGCATGGGAGCTCTGGTGAGCAAGGAGTTTGGCCAAGCAGCTGGGCACCGCATGGTGTGGGGGCGCTGCCGAGGTGCACCTCAGAAGTCCCACGTAGCAAGCCTCCCTACGCTCTACCCCCGCGCATCAGGTTTATTTTCGTCTTGCCCAGAAGAAGCTCGCCAGTGCCACATTATAGTGTAGATGGTTACTGTGTTTGAAATCAGTGGAGAATGGACAGAAAAAGGAGAAAAAGGCAGGGCGGCACACCCTGCTCAGGCCAGTCTGGAACGTGCTCAGTACTGGAATGCCTGATGCGATATCCCGTAGCCTGCGGGTTGACGTGCATCCGTCCTGAAGCCCAGAGGGTCTGACAATCATGCCCTTTCTGCCGCCCTTCCTCTTGGCATCTTTGGGTCGCTGGTTCTTTAATGGAGTTTTTATTCCAACAGTCACATCTACTCCGTTCACCCCAGGGTCCACATCACCTCTTTGAACCTATAGCTGGCACAGAGGCGAAGCACGCCTAAGAGGAGACACTGTGACGAGAGTCCATGGTGCGCCTCGGAGGCCGCACTTGACATTGCTCTGGCCTCAGGCTGGCACCGCTGGGGTTGGGTTTGTTTGCTTCCACTCGAACAATGTCACATATTCCTCCTTGGCTCTTTGTCCCAGCTCCCATGATAGCACTCAGGCATCGGTCCTGTGATGATGAAGAGATCTTTACGGACAGCTCTGGAATAGACAGAAAAGCACCAGGGAACGATTCGTTTAGAAAGTTTCTGTCGAGGTATCGCTGAATGGGAATTGGGAGCGTGGGTAGGAGCTCTGCTGCTGGTCCCTGAGGGGGAAACATATGTTCCAAGCCATCCCGCATTGGAGGAGAGCTTGCTTCAAGCCCAGTGTTGACAGAAAGCAAGTGTGAGTTCAGTGAGGTGGACCGTTCTCCTGGGACTCGGCACTTTCAAAGGCTGAAGCTGACAAGAGCAGAGACTCAGACCAGTCAGTACGAGCCTTCACACTCGTCTTTGTTCCTCGGGTCATGGAGACGCCAAGTTTATTATGCAGCCCTTGCGTCCCTCTGTGTGCCGCCCATGCCCGGAGGTCCACTGGAGCGTGTACTCCAGGCATGGCTCAGAAAGGGGAGCTGGGAGCTGGGAATCCCTGTGTGGGGGATGCTTCCCTCTGCCCTTCCGGCTCAGCAAGGAGAGCTGGGCTGTGGAAATGAAAGAAGGAGGGCAGTGGGGGCGAGCCTTTCTCACTGCGCACGTACAGTTCCTAGAGACATGCATGAACTGCCAGATATGCAGCGGCCCAGCAACATAAAAGAAACGTCGCCTGTTTGCAAGAGATCAATGAGCACTTTCTGTGTCCCCGAGCCCGTGCTAGGCGCTGCAGAGGGGCTGATTGACACGGTTGGTGCTCACGCCCTGCCCTTCACAATGCACTCGCCAACTTTAAGCTCTCTTTTTGTGCTTGTGGAAATCCAAGTAGCAGACTATACTCTCCTCTTTCTATTGCTAGGGTTGAAAAGGAAAAACAAAAAACAAAAACAGTCTGTGAGTGTTGATGGAGGACCTCATGGGTCCAGGCCTTTCTGGGCAGTGCAGATCCAAAAAGATACCAGTCACAGAAGTCCCGGCCTGTGGCACTTCCACCCAGGGAGGAATTTAGTAAACACCAGCTATTCAATAGTGCTTCAGTCCAGCGAGTTCCGCGTTCCGCCCCAGCCACTCTCCCGTGTTTTTCCAGAAAAGCCCACCTATCTGTCTGTACGTTTGTAGTTGACAATAGGCCAGGAAGCACTCATCAAAAATGTAAAACCTGCCAGGAGAGGTCTGGCCACAGCTTGAGGCTGAGAAACAGGACGTGTGCAGGAGCTGGACTTGAAATCCGGGTAGTAAAATCGCTTGGTTAGTAAGTGCTGGCTGTTCATAACTTTTCTTTCACGCATGCTGCTGGTGTGGACAGGGCTCCTGCCCCAGCCTCCCCCATAGCTGCAGCACAGGCATCATGGTCGGGCCGGCCTGTCTCGTTTGGGGCCGAGGATCACACGAGGGCCCGTGCAGTGGTGCTGCCGCTCGTGCCACCGGAGCTGAGCCGCTCACGTTCACACTGGTGCACCGTGTCCTGGGACCTGGTGTTTTCATACTGCTCAATGTCTGTTGCTCCTGCCTGAATCTGAGATGGCCCCTGCGGTGTGTTGAGCTGTCTCCGGAGTAAACGCCCTGCCCGGTACTTACTGCTCCGAGGCTCATCCCGAGCTCCAAGCTGGGAAAAGGCCAAGCTCAGCTCCCCCAGGTGTGTCTGAGCTGCTCCACAGGTTGCTAAGGTGGAGCTAGCGCCACATGGATGACTGCATTTTCCCCTTCCTTCTCATGCCTGTCCACCTGGGTGTGAGCCACACTGCTCCCTGTTGCTTTGCCAGTGGGGTCACCTAGCCCTGAGCAAAGGCAGCTTCTAGGGCAAGGCGATGCTCCAACATCAGCACCCCAACTCAGCAGAGCTTCAGGCCCTAGAAGGCACAAAGGAATTCCCCAATGTCAACCTTCCTGTACAGCAGGGGAACCTCTGTGGGTGTGATCCCAAGCCTGGTTTATATGCCCTCCAGGAGGGAATATTGGTTCAATTGACTACAGGTGATATCAGTTACCCATGGTACGCTATCAGGCATTTTGCTAAAAGTACTGAGGACAGAGATCGGACTGCTTTTTCCTATTTCCAAAATCCCTTCCAGAGGGTCTGGGGTGAGTCACGCCCACAAACATTAGCAGACCATTTTGACTCCTTGGGACAGTATCTTATGCCTAGTATCTGTGATACGCCCCCTTTTCTCCGTTAAGGCACTCTTTATTGATCCTTCTCCAAAATACAGAAAACCTACCTGGGAGAACCTACCTGGAACCTACAAGTTCTTGTCTCCAGACGCCCTGCCTTTGGGGGCCATACTAATGGGAAAACTCTTTTCACTAAATTCTACACCTTGTCTCTCACTTTCAAAACCAAATAAAATGAACCCTTGTATCGAATCACCTCGGCGAAGGTGTGTTTGTTTTCTCTTGGCTTGGCCATACGTATTCGCGTTTAGAAATAAACCACATTAATTATTACTTCTCAGAGCTGGTTATTTCCATGGACAATTATCAACATGCAAGATCAGTTCATTTAGGGAACAGTGACTTAGTGATTACTGATGCCAGAGGGTTTCTTTTGATGACCTTTTATTTTAGTTATTTCACCTGTAACTGACATTCCTCCCAAAGACAGTTGATGCTTCCTGAGGAGGACAAAATGCCAGCTCCTAGCTGGCCATTTTATTTATTTGCATAACTGCTCATACATTAAAAAAAATTAACACATGCCACATGCATTGTGCTAGGCAGGCAGAGTGTGAAAGGCCTTCCCCGCGCTCCGTGGGCATGATGTTGAGCACTGTGGGCACTGCTCCGAGAAGCCTGCATGAGTGTGAGTCCTGGCACATGACTGGCATCGCTGGACTAAAATGGTCTAATTAGAGCAGTGGGCAGCTCATTTCTATTTTCCTCATCACAGATAATACCTACATGCACATAGGAATGTACGGGAATAGCGTTTTGCCTTGTAAAGGAAAACATGCTGTTCTGCAAAGGAAGTGTGAGGGAATTCTCAGCAAACACCAGGAGCAAGCTTCGTCCCAGGCAGGTCACGGGGAGCTTCCTGGAAAGTTCACCATTCAGGCTTATTCTCGGTGCGTGGTAGGTGAACTCTCCTTCTGGATCTTGGGTGGCTTCCAGGAAAGCCATTTCTAATTAAATTGTTTTTCAGGCATTCTCAGTAAACATACCCAAAGAAATCCTGCTAATCCTGATTGTGTTGGGCTTCCCGACAACCAAGCAATAAACCACAGAAGATCATAATAAATAGGCCCTGTGGGTGAGTGCTTAATTCGCTCATCTTTTCGCTCACTTACGCTTTATTCTATTTTAAAGACAGTAAACTTCATTTCTTACCTGTGCACACTGTTTCTGTGATATGCCTTATCTCTGTAATCTCATTACATGCTTTCTCTCTCTTCCTTTTTTTAAAACTTGCTATAGGCGGGAACCAGCAGTTAGCGTAATGACTATGTCGCTGGACTCCCATGTAGTCCACCGCGGTTCGCGTCTCAGACCCGATGGCTTGGATCTCATGCCGGGCGTGTGTGCGTGCGTGCCCAAGATCCCGAGAGGAGAATGGAGGAGAAGGGATTGCGGCGTGACCATCCCCCCTGGGGGGTGATTTCTCGCTTTCTGTCTCTCTGTCTCTCTCTGTCTTTCTGGCGAGCGCATGCGCCCTATAGCAAAAACCTCTTCAAAAAAAAAAAAACAAAACAAAACAAAACAACCTTGCTATAGGGTATGTGTGTTCGCCAGGGAGAGGGAGAGGGAAAGTGAGAAATGAGCTCCACAGAGGCTATCCACGGGGCGATCCCTTGTCTCCCGTTGCCCTCTCAGTTTGGGGCGTTCATGCGTATGCACCCATGTGCACTGAGCATCTTTTTCAGGCACAGAGTCTGGAACTTGAACCATGTAGTTAGCCATGTGGATCCCAGCCACTTTAACCACCACACCACTGGCTGGCCCAACTATCTCGCTTCATATCTAAGAAAACTCCTCAAAATCTTTCTATTTATTCAAAAACTATGTGAAAGACAGCCAGAGATACTGAGATCTTGCCTCTCCTCCCTCCTGACCTCTCCTGTGCCTTCCCACGAGCCCACGGCTGACCGCCTTTACCACACGCTCAGCACCACGAGGCTGATGTGGACTCTCTCTCGTGCTTTCGGGAGTAGGATGAAAGCAGTTGAATAAAAAATGGGACACCTGCCCACATCATCTGACTCACTCGCGACCCAGGAACCCACTGTTCCTCACGTGCCGGGCAGGTTCTTTTCGAGAAGTGGCAGATCACTAAGTGGGTAGAGAGCAGCTTCCAGACACCAGCGGCTGGACCTGAGCCTCGAGCTGGGAGGAGGGGCCCTGCCACCTGTGTGCACGTCAGGCAGGGTGTGCACACCCAGGGTGCTGCCCGTGGGCATTGCTCCTCGGGCCTCAGGGAGAACTGCGTGAGCTCACTTTGGGCGAGTGGAGCTGCAGCCAGTAGTTTATAGAGATACTTAGATCTTTTGCTTCAAGGTTCTGTACTTGTTAAATAGGCAAAGCGAGGCAGAGTAGAGGCTTTCTGCAGAAGGCTCTGCTTCTATTTCTCACACTGGGCTGTGTTTTGTTGCATTTTCCCAGCATTTTATGTTTGCCGATATATTTTCACTGGTAAAAGCTATTAAATTGGACTCAAATAAGTAGGAATTATCAACAGATAGCCTGTTAAGCTACAGTGTGATTTAATCAAGCTAATGGATCAGACGCAGGCGTGTTCGGTGTAAAACACTGTTAATCACGTCTGCTCTGCAGCTGGGTAGGCGCCCTTTCTGCAGACTGCTTAGCTCAGCCAAGGCAACGAGATGGCAGTGGTGCTGTCCGTGAGCAGAGGAAGCGGCTCCTCGGGCCACGCAGGGTAAGTGCGCGGAAGCACACACCTGTCCTCTGGCTCCAGGTAGGCAGGGCCAGTGTTTCGGACCCGCCCAGGTGTGTACCCCTTGTTTTATGGTCGTGTCCATAGGGCCCCTGAGGTCCAGTAAAGGACTTCCTGAGAATGCCTCTGATCCGAGAGCCCTGGTCTCCTACCCATGAGGTAGGATTCTGCACCCTGGGGCCCAGGCAGTGCGTCCCGTCCCGGCCCTGAGCCCCACCTGCATGACCCAAGTTCCTGCTGCAGGGTCTGCCAACACCTGGCCAGCTGCCCCTTCTTACACTCCCCTGCCCTCTTGTACCCTGCGCACCAGGTCCTGGGTGCTGTCTCCCAGCTACCAATGAGGGCTAGCCCTGTGCGTGGTTATCCTTGAGTTATTGGATGCTCGGCAAGTACCATGTGCTTGGTCAGGAAGCGTTTGCCCTTGGCGGTCTGTGGTGCTGCGAAGCTGGCTCCGATTACACATCGCTGGATGGACCGCGCATCAACAGTAGGGATAAGAATGCTCTCTCCTGCCACCGTCCTCTCCCTCACCCCTGTTAAGTACACGTCTCTTTCCAGTGAAGAGTACCACCACCCAGCTCGCTCTCCCTAGGCTCTGGCTATGCTGGGGTTACTCTAGACTGATGGTTTATGGAAATAGCAGCTCCCGCCAAACAAAACCAGGACCCTGCTGTTTCTGGTGTCAGCCCTGCCAGGGTGGGCTCTCCCGGAGCGGCTGGGGCTGGAGCACTGGGATGGCAGGAGGTCCTAATAGGAGCAGTCGGCTTCTGGGAGAAAGATTTGTGCTCTCCGCTGGCTATTCCATCTCCTGGATGAAATCAGGGAGTTCCGAAAACATGAGTGGGAGCATTCAGGCCACCATGCAGTGTGTCTCCTCTGTCGCCACAGAAAAGGGCTTTGCTGTGATTGGGCAGCTAGGGACGGCGTGCTTGGTGCCCCTGAGACATTCGGATGCTGCATTTTCATCGTCTTTGGATTTGGGGTGGACATTAGCCAAAAAGCAGTCTGGGACCAGCTCTGGAAGGAAATCCCTGCGGTCAGAGTGAGCAATCACCGTCTTTGCAGTGAGATGTTGGCGCCCTGTCCAGCCCAAGGGCCGTGGGCTGGCTGTCCTCACTTGGGCATCACGTGCGGAATCTATGGGGACAGGAGGAGGGTCTTACTTTGGAAGCCTTCATCTCACTGGGTAAACGAGAAGCATCCCAGGGCGACTCGAGAAGCTGCTTGTGCCAGTGCCAACGTCACTGCTGCCGGCCCAGGACAGTCGCAGCCTCTCTAGAATGAAGGTCAGACCGCGGCAGCCCCC